>NC_134354.1:325990827-326050827 GCF_048569485.1 Anomaloglossus baeobatrachus
AATGTGGCAAACAAGTTCCAATGGGGAAAAATTTCCTTCCTGACTCCACATCCGGCAATCAGACTAGTTCCCTGGATCAATACCCTGTCATAAAATCTAATATACATAACTGGTAATATTAAATTTTTCAAGAAAGGCGTCCAGGCTCTGCTTAAATGTTAATAGTGAATCACTCATTACAACATCATGCGGCAGAGAGTTCCATAGTCTCACTGCTCGTACAGTAAAGAATCCTCATCTGTGATTATGATTAAACCTTCTTTCCTCAAGACGTAGCGGATGCCCCCGTGTTCCAGTCGCAGGCCTAGGTGTAAAAAGATCTTTGGAAAGGTCTCTGTACTGTCCCCTCATATATTTATACATTGTGATTAGATCCCCCCTAAGCCTTCGTTTTTCCAAACTAAATAACCCCAAGTTTAATAACCTGTCTTGGTATTGCAGCCCACCCATTCCTCTAATAATCTTGGTCGCTCTTCTCTGCACCCTCTCCAGTTCAGCTATATCCTTCTTATATATCGGTGACCAGAATTGTACACAGTATTCTAAGTGCGGTCGCACTAGTGACTTGTACAGAGGTAGAACTATATTTTTTTCATGAACACTTATACCTCTTTTAATACATCCCATTATTTTATTAGCCCTGGCAGCAGCTGCCTGACACTGTCCACTAAAGTGAAGTTTACCATCCACCCATACACCCAAGTCTTAGTATATAGTGTGAACAGAGGTTACTAGTACATGAAGTAAGAGATAGTGAGGGTGAATTTAGTTTCTATCACCCACGTGACACTTCTTCCTGGTAGGACAACCCGTTTGTGTTGTGGTTTGTGGACTGAGGTAGAAATTCTGTGTATTCTGTGGATGTGTATAGTCGCTGGTCCAGGAGAGAAAGTGTATTACGGCAGACCAGAGACATCCAGGTTGACGTGTTAGTTTAAACAAGGATTTAGGTCGTGTACCCTTTAAGCATGGGGTCTAATCAGTCCACACCTGTCAAGTTAACGGCAGATGAATTAGTAAGCGAGCAAAAAGGTAAAAAGTATATTCAAAATATGAAGTCGCTCCTTCAGGGATCACTATCACGAGGGAGATTAGAGGAGCAGGAATGGAAAGATGTTTTGTTAAATAAGCGAGGGATCTTGAAAGATAAAGATCTCCATATGGATGCTGAGGCATGGTATAGAACGTCAAAGGACGTTAAAAGATTGGCATGGAAAGAGGAATGGGATAGAGATGGTAGATATTTCTATATTGCACCTCAGGAAGTGGCCAAGCCCATTAGGAAGGAAACAACGCCCCCCCTCCTTATAAGTCGTCCCCAGAGGGTTGGACTTGTGTAGTTTGTCCCCCTGCCCACCAAACGCCCTCCCTAGCCTGCCCAGACGTCATTTCAGGTCGGGCCGCACCTAGTTCCCTTTTCCAGCCATCTTAAGTCCCAAGGCCACTGGCCTATTTGTTGCTGGAGCAACAGAAGACACCGAGGGGGGGTCAGGAAGATGACAATGATTTAACAATGATCCACCCCACCACCAACACTGTCCCTAGTAGAGGTAAACCACAGGTGCTGTCCTTATTTGAGGACGTCAGGCCACACATGGCATCGCACCATTATTCCGATAGTCCCAGACAAGAACGCCCTAAATATGTGACATGGAAGCCTCAAGAGGCTGCAGTCCTTGTGAAGGAACACTGAGATATATACACCTATGAGTGACGTGTCATCAATAATTGATGTTTGATACCTTGGACCTGATCTACAGGTGCAGTGTTAAGGAAAAACTGGGTGAAAGAGCCCTGACTGTTACCTGGTACGGTTTTCCTGCTAAGCAGTGAGTTGAACGTTGTATGCGTACTCACTGGTCTTGTTTTAGTGGATGTCAATGTATTCTTGCCTAGAATTGAATACATTGGGGAAGACCCCTAAACTTTGGCCTTAATCGGAATTATTGAGTATTCGATAGACCGTTCTCATGGAGGTGTATGTATATCGTGAATTCTCTCCCTGACATAATATCTCATATATAGTTTTCCCTGAAAAATGTTTTCACCCAAATTAAAGCTGGGGATTCTTTCTGGCCAGTAATGGAGCAAGGTTTGCGGGTTTACAGTGAGGGTGTATGTACCTTATCACTCAAGTGACACTGGAAGATGTTTTATGTATAATGTACGCAGTTTTTGGTGTATAACACCGTAGGGTTGAAATTGAAAAAGGAAAAAAAAAAAAATATGGAAGTGTTAGTTTCTATTTCAGTGTCCTGTGAATGTACGTATGTTGAAATGGAGAATTCTCCCAAGGGGGGAGATTAGATGAGAATTGATGGGTAATTCTGAATCTAAAGTAATAGCAGGGACTAAAACTTAACTTTTAATATTCCAGATAAAATATATCAACATTACAAAAGTGCAGTAAAATTGCCAAATGGCTATAAACTGAAGTGGTCTCACCCAGATGTTCTCCAGGGATAAAAGGACACACCGATCCAGGGTTGATCAGAGGCGGAAAAAATCAGGGTAAAGCATTGGGAGATGGTAAGATATAAACCCTTACTTTTGTAATGTTGATATATTTTATCTGGAATATTAAAAGTTAAGTTTTAGTCCCTGCTATTACTTTTGATATATTGGACTATTGGGCAATATTCACCTGCTTGCAGGTTACTGCTGTTATTTTAATTCTGAATCTAGCAACTACACTATGTGTATTTTACCTGTCTGTGAAAATAAGAAACATAAGCTGATATATAGGGTGGACTTGTGTGCTGTCTGTGGAGCACTGTGTCCACGTAAGCCCACCCCATTATTTCCTGTTCTGAATGTAGATTTCTGTCACTCAGTGTTTTGCCCAGCCCTGGGTGGGGTATGGTATGGGGATAGTTATCAGGGTCTGACAGGAGATAGGGATACGCTGGAGGCTCGGCCCTGACCACCATTAGGTCTACCGTCGAGATGAGGGCAAGCACAGGGTCCCTAGTTACAGGGTCAGCCCAGGGGTCCCTATATAATCTGTATTCCCAGTGACAGATTGAATACCTCCTGAATGTAGATGTCACTCCCTCCCAGGACTCTTCAGACGCCATTTTTGGCCAACACCTACTTCTTCTTTTAGCGGCTGTTTCTTATCGGTAATTATCTTTAGTGGACGTTTTAACTCAGACACTAGATAGTTCATCTTTAGACGCCATTTTAGTCCAGCCGACACCCAGTTCCCTATTTTTGTTTTAGCAGCCAAAGTCACTGCTCTGTTTATTGCTGACATAGCAGGGACTGCAGAGGGGGGAGACAGGGAGACAGGGACCTGAAACACACACACTCCATTTTTGGTCATATATGCAGTTTTTCTCCATTGTGTTCCCACTAATGAACCTTAGCAGAGGTTATTGCTGATAGTCCTGTGGAAACCTTTTCCCTTCACTTTTGCATGTTTGTTTTTGCTGTATCTAGTATACAGTTTAGTAGACCATATAGACTGCTCACTATTAGTCCTGGTGGACAGTGAATATTTTTCTGCCTATGGCAGTTGATGCTTAGCCTGGTTTGAGATATTCTCACTTGTATGTTATCCTGCCGGTATCTTGCACAAGAGTTCCCTGATAGAGAGGGTGGAGGTTCATGTGGTCCCAAGGGGACATTGATCATCAGGAGTTGACATTTATTAGGGTTTTTCGTTGGCAGCACCCAGTAATCCTTTGTGTCCTAGTTTGCAGGGTCTGACAGGAGATAGGGATACGCTGGAGGCTCGGCCCTGACCACCATCAGGTCTACCGTCGGGATGAGGGAGAGTGCAGGGCCCCCAGTTACAGGGTCAGCACAGGAGAGGTAGAGTAGATACGCTCCACTGCTTTTTCCTAGTTGTGTATATGTAGTCAGGGGGTGCTGCTTGGTAGTTTCCAAACCCTCTTGTGCTCTTTTCTCTTTCCTCGGGGTTTTAGGGAGTCTTAATTTTTAGAATTTCAGGGTTCTCCTGACCCCAAAGTTACACCCATTGCTCTTTCTTACAAACCTGGGTATAGTCCTTTGTATCAGGTCTCCGAGAGCCCACATGTAAACTACAGCTGGTAAGGACCAAGACACCCTCCTTTAAATGGCAAGACGTATGGAGATGAATCTAGCAGCTTACAAGATCACCCCACATACAGATGTGTAGCAGTCACAGTCACCTGAGTTACAGTCACAGTCACCTGAAGAGTATCATCACGTCATCTCCAGCCCAGAAGTCATTATACATGTTTGCCATGGAGTAAGACAGCAGTCCTTTGAACACTACTCAGCCAGATTGAACACCTACCTAAAGCACCAGTTGAAGATCAGTGCCCGTATGACATCACTGCTCCCTGACGAAGTCAGCAACTCTCGGTGTGGGGTCCTTAATCCTGCTGAACTTCTCCCTCTTCCAAGGGGGGAGTGTCCCACCTCTGACACCTTGGTGGAAGAGGTAGTCGACTCTGGCATAGCTGAAACTCTGGATTCGATACAGTGACGGATACACCTTTGGACCCTGACTTAACACCTTTGCGGATGGATCAAGATGTGCATCAAGAAGACGGTTCCACATGGGTATGGTGCTGGTAGCAGAAGATGCTGTGCTGATAGAGCAGTCGCTAACCGCATGCCTGTCTGTGAAGAAGCAGATGTATGTGCTCTCGCTGAAGCCTGCAAGATGGCAGCCAGCATCTACTCTGTGGAGTACAAGAGACTTGATCACTGCCAATGGAACTGTACACCGCCCTGAGGACATAGAAGAACGGATGGAAGCTTTGCTATTGCCAGACAGAGTCGCGGTGAGCAGGGTTGAGGCCAACATTGGAGGAGTAAAGGGAAGCAGTAAGAAGTGCCCTCACAGACAGAACATCCAAAGAAGCCCCAAGACCACTTACCAGAGAAACAGTCAGTCAATCTGTGCTTTTTGAATGACCCCGATGTGAAGAAGAAAGGAAAGATGGAAAGTCTTGAGAAAACATTGTCCTGACCCTACAAGAGCAAGTCTCAGAAGAAGAAGAGGACTGAGATAGGGTGCAGCTGTGGGCTCCCGGAGACCATAGAAAGTGGCTAGTGACCTGCTTTCACTGCCAGCCAAAGAGATATGGCAGGCCTTAGACACAGAACTGACTCTACACACCCCATACCAGCCACAGAATAGAGGGAAGGTTGGGAGGATGGGGCAGTGTAGAAGGCAAGGGCATGAGAGTCTTCCCCTTGAATTGTTCAGTGTCAGACACACTCCAGCAGGGACGACCACTAGGTTGAGACCCTATGAAATCCTGTTTAGAAGTACTCCCAGATACTTCAACTAAGCTTGTTGTTTGTTTAAACATTTGCCTAATACACGTTTGAGTTTTCTCCTCCAGATCCAGCCAGATCTAGATTTCTTCTCTTTTCTCTTTCTCTCACTCCTCTTTTTCTCTCTCTTTTTCTCTCTCTTCCTCTCTTTCCTCAAATCTTTCTCTCTCTTCCTCTGTTCTCAATCTTTCTCTCTCTCTCTTCCTCTCTCTCCTCTCACTCTTTTTCTTCGGACGAAGATCCATGCATTCCACTACAAAGAGATGTCGGACCTGCCTGAGACCAGGAGATGGCTGTCTTCCCTATTCTACCCGATACTTTGTGCCAGGACGATGATATCTAAGCATGTGGACCGGAAGACGACTGTACATCTCACCTTTGATGTCCCATCATTACCGCCTGAGGACTGAGGAGCATAAGACTCTGAGTGAAACCAACCCTGATAAATATTAGCCAATTAGAGGACTACTGCCACGTTCCCCCTTCCTGAATAACGTGCGCCAGCGGAACATAGCCATGAGGACAGTCTAGAGAATACGGTCAGAATCTGGCTTCCTATGCATAGTCTGTTGGGTGGGGAGAATCATCCACAAGGGATGGGTTATCTCGTATGTGAGTGAGGTAACCATCGGCATTAGGACAGATCAATAGACTCGGGAAAAGTAAAGAAAGACTTTTTGGCTATTTCCAAAGGAAGGACTGTTATGGACAAGATTATGAATTATTATGAGTATATAAGAGTTACATGGAGATATCCATAAAGAACAGGATTTAAGATGGTGTTTGAACTGTACCACACATATCTCTTGGCATAAGACTCAGACAGACAGTCTGGGCTATTCTCGTGACAAGTGAATCATGCTGACATTGCTTAATATAAATGAGGAACCAAGCACATTACAATAAATTGTATATCACAGAATAAGCTGTTCTACTTTATCCAATAGGAGACGTGTTACGTATTCTTGGCACCTAGCCAATACGCCCGGTTATATATCCGTACAACTTCCGTATTAAAGTCAGTCTTACTTTCTATTCATATCCGAGTACGTCTCTCTGGTGTGTGTGAAAGAGTGTGGTTATGCATGCTACCACAAGTGACTCATAATTTGGACTGCAGACAGTTTAAGAGGGATGCAAGACTGAATGGCATCAACCTAAATTAAGGCCTTATCAACCCCAAACCATCTCAAATTGGGTTCAGGTCTGGTGACTGTGGAGGCCAGGTCATCTGGTGTAGCACCCCATCACTCTCTTTCTTGGTCAAATAGCCCTTACACAGCCTGGAGGTGTGTTTGGGGTCATTGTCCTGTTGAAAAATAAATGATGGCCCAACTAAACGCAAACCGGATGGAATAGCATGCCACAACAAGATGCTGTGGTAACCATGCTGGTTCAGTATGCCTTCAATTTTGAATAAATCCCCAACAGTGTCACCAGCAAAGCACCCCCACACCTTCACATCTCCTTCTCCATGCTTCACGGTGGGAACCAGGCATGTAGAGTCCATCGGTTTATCTTTTCTGCGTCACACAAAAACACGGTGGTTGGATCCAAAGATCTCAAATTTGGACTCATCAGACCAAAGCACAGATTTCCACTGGTCTAATGTCCATTCCTTGTGTTCTTTAGCCCAAACAAGTCTCTTCTGCTTTTTGCCTGTCCTTAGCAGTGGTTTCCTAGCAGCTATTTTACCATGAAGGCCTGCTGCACAAAGTCTCCTCTTAACAGTTGTTCTAGAGATGTGTCTACTGTTAGAACTGTGTGTGGCATTGACCTGGTCTCTAATCTGAGCTGCTGATAACTTGCGATTTATGAGGCTGGTGACTCGGATAAACTTATCCTCCACAGCAGAGGTGACTCTTGGTCTTCCTTTCCTGGGGCGGTCCTCATGTGAGCCAGTTTCTTTGTAGCATTTGATGGTTTTTGCCACGGCACTTGGGGACACTTTCAAAGTTTTCCCAATTTTTCAGACTGACTGACTTTCATTGCTTAAAGTAATGATGGCCACTCGTTTTTCTCTACTTAGCGGCTTTTTTCTTGCCATAATACAAATTCTAAACAGTCTAGTCTATCAGCTGTGTATCCACCAGACTTCGGTACAACACAACTGATGATCCCAGCCCCATTTATAAGGCAAGAAATCCCACTTATTAAACCTGACAGTGTGAGATATATGTTAAAAATAAAATATCAAGCCAGCTCACCATACTTCAGTCTCCATGGAGTAATATACCGCAATTCTTTGGATATGCAGGGAGAGGGTTGTAAAAGATTGAAGGCTAGAGGTTATCCTTATTGGAGTTTGGATAGAGCACAGAAAATTGTAAGGAGTAAAGATCAGAATTTATTGTTATAAAATGAAGCGAATAGGATCATCAATAAAAATAGGGAATTTATAACTTTTTCCACCAAGTATAGTCCCCAGTTCAAAAATATCACTTCTATAATAAAAGTTTTTACCACTATTGGAACAAGATATTGAAGTAAAAAGTATCCTTATAATTGGAGATTTTTTTAATCCCTAGTCTATTCCTTGGTAAGACTGATTCTTCCACACAAAACTGGTTAAAAATATCTGGATTTTATAAATGTGGCGCTAATGTTTGTAAGTGTTGCAAATTTGTCAGTAAAGATAAAACATTTTCTTCCAATTTTAATAAAAGGGAGTATATGATAAAAGACTTTATAAATTGCAACACAGAAAACATGATTTATTTGATAGAATGTCGTGAATGTGAACTTTAATGTTTGTTGGCTGCACGATGGGACTGTTAAAAAAACGCATCAGAAAACATATTTCAGATGCAGTAAATCTCCCTATAGCAGGTGCTTCAGCCGTTTCAAGACGTTTTGCACACAAAGGAGATCTAAGCAGTTTTTTTCTTTAAAGGGATAGAAAAAGTTTATAAATCTTTGAGAGGAGGGGATTTCCATTAAAATGTTTGGCTCGTGAAAGTAAATGGATATTTTTGTTAGAAACTTACATTCTTAATGGTTTAAACAGTAGGTTGGATATGATAACACAATATTAATGTATGTTAATTGTTGTGCATGTTTTCTTCTTGCTAATATCACATACTATATTTTTGGCAATGATTACAGATGAGCAAACCTCAAGGCTCGAGTTCGGTTCGCCGAATGGAGGCCCCGTTCGACGAACGTTCGACAAACCTCTCAAACCCCATTGAAAACAATGGGAGGCAAACACAAACACATAAAAACACATTATACATGTACACATACAGTTAATAAACATTGCCATAACACTTACAGGTCCCCGTGACGCGTCCTGCACTCTGTCTCCCGCCGTTTTTCCTTCCGATGATCGCTGCGTTCTCCCAGTAACCAGCACTGATGATAGGGCCTATCGTGACGTCAAACTAGCATGTGACAAGTCACGTGTCTATTAGTCTATTGTCTCATTGGCTACAGACTGGTCCCATGGCTAGACGTCATTGCTAGGTCCTGTCAGTGCATCTCTCCGGTACGCGGTGATCATTCCAGCATGTCCGTGTACCGGCGAAATGCTCTGGCACATGGTCGACTCCCCGGTCCTGCATGTGTGCGCTCTTTACAGAGTCAGCCCACATGCAGGGACTAGCTGTCACAGCCGATAAATAGCGGCATCGGGAATCACGTGATTGGAGCACCGTTGCTATGGTAACCCACCTGTCAGCGGTGACGTCACCGCTTACAGCACGCAGCTGCTGCTCACTCACTGAGTGAATAGACTGCACGGGAAGCAGCAGCGTCTTCCTCCCCTGCAGTGCTGTCTGATGTAGCAGAGCTGCATGGGTTGAAGGAGAAAGAAGACAGAAGAGCAGGATCGTGGAGGGCTGACAGGGAGTAAGAAACATGGAGTCTCTAAGTGTGTCTGTGTATTTATTTCTATTAAAGTATTTTTTCTCTCTGTGGTGTCTTCTTTTTAACCCTTTATTGGAGATTCTTAATGGCCGGGTCAAACTTGCCTGACATTAAGAATCTCTGGCTTAGTGCTGGCTAGTAAAACAAAGCTAGTATTAACTCATTATTACCCAGCATGCCACCCAGCTTCAAGCCTGCTGGAAGAGTTGGCTACGGCGCCAGATGATGGCGCTTCTATGAAAGTGCCATTTTCTGGGGCGGCTGTGGACTGCAATTCACAGCAGAGGCGCCCAGAAAGCTCAGGCCAACCTGTGCTGCGGATTCCAATCCCCAGCTGCCTAGTTGTACTTGGATGGACACAAAAATGGGGCGAAGCCTATGTCGATTTTTTTTTTTGTTTAATTATTTCATGACATTCATGAAATAGTTAAAAAAAGGGCTTCCCTATTTTTTTTAGTTCCCAGCTGGGTACAAATAGGCAGCTGGGGGTTGGGAGGCAACCTGCCTGCTGTACCTGGCTAGCATACAAAAATATGGCGAAGCCCACGTCATTTTTTGGGGGGGGGGACAAAAAACTCCTGGATACAGTCCTGGATGGAGTATGCTGAGCCTTGTAGTTCTGCAGCTGCTGTCTGCTCTCCTGCATACACTAGTGAATGGAGCATGCTGAGCCTTATAGTTCTGCAGCTGCTGTCTGCTCTCCTGCATACACTAGTGAATGGAGAATGCTGAGCCTTGTTGTTCTGCAGCTGTTTGCTCTCCTGCATACACTAGTGAATTGAGCATGCTGAGCCTTGTAGTTCTGCAGCTGCTGTCTGCTCTCCTCCATAAAGACAGACAGCAGTTGCAGAACTACAAGGCTCCGCATGCTCCATCCAGGACTGTATGCAGGAGTTTTTTGTCCCCCAAAAAATTACGTGGGCTTAGCCATGTTTTTGTATGCTAGCCAGGTACAGCAGGCAGCCACGGGCTTCCCCCAACCCCCAGCTGCCTATTTGTACCCGGCTGGGAACAAAAAATATAGGGAAGCCCTTTTTTTTTTTTTTAAATTATTTCATGAATTTCATGAAATAATTATAAAAAAAAAATGACGTGGGCTTCGTTTTGTGTCCAGCCAGGTACAACAAGGCAGCTGGGGATTGGAATCCGCAGCTCATGGTGCCCAAGATTTCTGGGCACCCGTGCTGCGAATTGCAGTCTGCAGCTGCCCCAGAAAATGGCGCTTTCATATAAGTGCCATCCTCTGGCGCTGTATCCAACTCTTCCAGCTGCCCTGGTAACGGATGGCTCGCTGGGTAATAATGGGGTTAGGGCTAGCTGTATATTATCAACTGTCCCTAAGCCTGAAATTCATGGTGTCACACCAATATCAGACATGGCCACCATGAATTTCTAGTACAGATAAAAAAAACACAACACAGAAAAATATTTTTATTAGAAATAAAACACAACACAATTAGTGACTCCATCTTTATTGAAATAAAGACCCCCCTCCGCAGTAATCCTGGGTCAAGGGTCCCGCGCCGTCCAATCCGGATCCAATATCATCTGATCGGTTTACTGGAAGGCAAAGCGGTCAGATGATGTGTCAGGTTCAAGGGCCTGAATCACATGTCACAGCAGCTGATTGTATAAACTACTTTTATACAATCAGCTGATGCATCAGTGCAAAAAAAACCCCAAAAACTACACACTTCTGTGCAGACTCCTGTCCGACAGCATCAGCTGATAGTTTAGCCGGCCGGGCGGTAAAAAGCTGGCCTCACCGCTTGACTTATAGTGTCAGCTGATTCTGTCAGGTGACCGTATCAGCTGATCATCACGAGGTCTGAGAGAGAGAAAGAGAGAGAGAAAAAGAGGGGAGAGAAGGAGACAGAGCGAGCGATAGGAGTGAGAGAAAGAGAACAAGAGAGAGAAGAGAGAGAGAGCAATGCAGCCTCATTCCGTGAACTGCTCCGATTTTAGAGGTGTCCCGCGGCTCACAGCTGATGTCTGGCTCCTCCCCTCAGTACATAATTAAATTAAAATTATAAATAAATATTAATTTAAAATTAAATATAAATTAAATCTTTTACCGTAACGGCCGGGACGTGAACTCGTGAAGTACTGCTTCTTAGGCGAGAGCTCTATCCATTGAGCCACTGGCAGATTTGGTTATCTTGACTTCTGCATTGCAGACTGAAGTCCCGGTGACAGCGCGGCTTACTTCAGGTGCTGCTGGAGAGAACACAGATCGCTCCCTGTCATCTTCATGTAGCAGAGCTGACAGTGTTGTGTGGATTACTTCAGACCTGGATTGTTGTTTTGGGATTAATAAAAAGGTAAATGAGGTTTTTTTTGTCTTATTCCAAATAAAGGATTTTTCAGTATTGTGCCAAAGCATGTACTCCCTATGTGAACTTGTTACTATATTTGGACAAGTGTATGTCTCATGGACTTTTAATCATCTGAATAAAGATCTGGATGTTAAAGACGGCCGTGGATTTGTGATCGTGCTGGAGAATTTTTTCCTTTTTCCAATATATTTATATATATATATGTATATATATATATATATATATATATATATATATATATATATATATATATGTATATATATATATATACACACACACACACGATATATAGTTGTATAAAAGTAAATAAATAATTAAAAAAAAAACCAAAAAGACGTAGCGCTCCGCGGTATTTTTTATTCAGATAAAGCAGATGGCTATGGGCTGCCACCCCTACCCCCAGCTGCCTGGGTTTACCTGACTGGCGATCAAAATACAAAATAATAAAAAATAAATAAAAAATGCGTGGGCTCCCGCCGTATTTTGATTGCCAGTCAGGTAAAGCCAGGCAGCTGGGGGCTGGGATTCTCCACAGCCCGCAGCCACCCCTGGAAATAGCGCATTGTTTCTTAGCACCATTTCCAGGCGCTTAACCCGGCTCATCCAGCGGCCCTGGTGCTAGGTAGCACACAGGGTAATAAAGG
Organism: Anomaloglossus baeobatrachus; assembly: GCF_048569485.1. Taxonomy (NCBI): domain Eukaryota; kingdom Metazoa; phylum Chordata; class Amphibia; order Anura; family Aromobatidae; genus Anomaloglossus; species Anomaloglossus baeobatrachus. The sequence continues at coordinate 326,002,952 of NC_134354.1, forward strand.
GGTTAATCTTGTATTCTCAGATGGTACGAAGCCCGAAATTCATGGTGTCACGCCAAATTAGACATGGCAACCATGAATTTCTAGTAAACAGTAAAAAAAAAAAGAGATTTTTTTTATTACAAATAAAAAACCCCAAAACATTTAGAGACTCACTCTTTATTATAAAAACAATCCTTAGTCCTACATAATCCACATGTACAGCAATGTCAACTTTGCTTCATCACTGTGCACACAGTGAGAAGAAGAGAGCATTGTCAGCTCTGTTACAGCGCTCTGTACACAGCGATGTAGCAGGCTGACAGTGAGGGTATGATTCCACTTGTGTCTCGCATTGCATCACCCCCCCAAAGCCTGACGCTCTCAGGACAGGAGGACCTCAGCTGCATGGAAACACATGCCGATGATACGCTCCTGTCGGGAGATTGTGCGCTGTGATGCGACACTCACACAGTGACAATGAAAGTTCTGTTACTAGGATCTTTGGTCACGTCAGTCATGGGACCAGTCTGTAGCCAATGAGGTAATACAACATTCACACCTGATTGTTCACATGGCTATGATGTCACGGAAGGTCCTTTAAGTCAGAGGTGATTATCGGGGGGCACAGCAATGATCGGATGGACGCGCAAGCAGAAGCGGCCGGGAGACAATCTGCAGGATGCGTCGCAGGACCTGTAAGTATGATCATAATGCTTTTTAATAATAATAATAATAATAAAGATGTATGAATCCAGCGCAGACTTATATTGAATAAAAAAGTTTTTTCTTTCTTTATTGGAATAATAGAATGAATAAAAAATCCAGGGACATGCAAAAGTAAAATCTAGCCCCAGTTCAGAGCGACGCGTTTCAACAAGTTGTCTTAATCATGGTCTTATAGACCATGTTGTCCTATGTTGTCTTATAGACCATGATTAAGAAAACTTGTTGAAACGCGTCGCTCTGAACTGGGGCTAGATTTTACTTTTGCATGTCCCTGGATTTTTTATTCATTCTATTATTCCAATAAAGAAAGAAAAAACTTTTTTATTCAATATAAGTCTGCGCTGGATTCATACATCTTTATTGCTATTGCTTGGTATTCCTAACCATCCGTGTGCTGGATCTCCCCTACGGGACTGCAATATTGGTGAGCTGAACAATTTATTCTGCTTTTTAATAATGTGCTTTTTTTTTTTCTTACAGCCCCTGGACGCAATCTGGACCCAATCTGGACCCGATCTTTAACACGAGCTTCCCAGGAAAGCTCGTGATTGGGATTATGTACACGATCACTATGTGATCAATACAATCCCCGATCTTTAGAAACTGGAATCGTCCATTACTATTCCCGACATTTGGTGATAAATTTGGCTTTATCTTTGCAATCTTTTATCTGGAAAAAAAAATCATAATTTTTAGGCAAAATTAACTACCAATGACAAAATATGCTAAACATTTGGCCCAGCAACTGTGAAAACCAACACATAAAGGGATAAAACAATGTCAAACACAATTTTCATCCTTAGAGGTGACAAACATTTACTTTGTTTACTAAAATGACATCACAACAACCAGACAGAAGTAATAAAAGAAAAAAAATAATATGCAAAACGTTTAGCTGCTACTGTATATTGGAAAACTCCCTAAAGTGATAACATTTTAAAAATAGCACCCCTCAACATATTAAAAAAACAGTTGTTAGTTTATAAACTACAGATGCTCTTCGGGGATTAATGCATGACAGGAAAGAAAAATGTTATTTTTACCACCTAAATGTTGCTAACTTCTAAACAGGTCACTATAGCTGGCACACTCTAAGGTTATTTGGCTGTGACATGCCATGGCAACCATCAGGACTCAGGTTGCTGATGAGGTTAAAGAAGGTGCCATCACACTCTGTTAACCATCTAGATGCCGTAATCACTACACTGTGGGCAGAATAATTAGGCAAATGAGTGTTTTGATCACATGATACATTTTATACATGTTGTCCTACTCCAAGCTGTATAGGCTTGAGAGCCAAGTACCAATTAAGTAAATCAGGTGATGTGCATCTCTGTAATGAGGAGGGGTGTGGTATAATCACGTCAACACCCTATATAAGGTGTGCTAAATTAGGCAACTTCCTTTCCTTTGGCAAAATGGGTCAGAAGAGAGATTTGACGGGGTCTGAAAAGTCCAAAATTGTGAGATGTCTTGCAGAGGGATGCAGCAGTCTTGAAATTAACATTTTGCTACTTTTATGAACCACTATTGAGTTTATCTACCCCTACTGCATGTTGAAACTGCCAAACTTTTGAAGCGTGATCACCGAACAATCAAGAGTTTCATTGGAAATCGCAAAATAGTTGGGCAAAAAAGGCGCAAAATAACTGCCCATGAATTGAGGAAAATCAAGCGTGAAGCTGCCAAGATGCCATTTGCTACCAGTTTGGCCATATTTCAGAGCTGCAACGTTACTGGAGTATCAAAAAGCACAAAGTGTGCCATACTCAGGGACATGGCCAAGGTATGGAAGGCTGAAAAACGACCACCTTTGAACAAGAAACATAAGATAAAACGTCAAGATTGGGCCAAGAAATATCTTAAGACTGATTTTTCAAAGGTTTTATGGACAGATGAAATGAGAGTGACTCTTGATGGGCCAGAGGCTGGATCAGTAAAGGGCAGAGAGCTCCACTCCGACTCAGACAGCAGCAAGGTGGAGGTGGCGTACTGGTATCATCAAAGATGAACTTGTGGGACCTGTTTGGGTTGAGGATGGAGTGAAGCTCAACTCCCAGATCTACTGCCAGTTTCTGGAAGACTTCTTCAAGCAGTGGTACAGGAAGAAGTCGGTATCGTTCAAGAAAAACATGCTTTTCATGCAGGGCAATGCTCCATCACATGCATCCAACTACTCCACAGCATGGCTGGCCAGTAAAGGTCTAAAAGATGAAAAAATAGTGACATGACCCCCTTGTTCACCTGATCTGAACCCCATAGAGAACCTGTGGTCCCTCATAAAATGTGAGATCTACAGGGAGGGAAAACAGTACACCTCTCTGAACAGTGTCTGGGAGGCTGGGGTGGCTGCTGCACGTAAACAGATCAAGCAACTAACAGAATCTAAGGATGTTAGGCTGTTGAGTGTCATCATAAAGAAATGTGGCTATATTGGTCACTAATTTTTTGGGGTTTTGTTTTTGCATGTCAGAAATGTTTATTTCTAAATGTTGTGCAGTTATATTGGTTTACCTAGTGAAAATAAACAAGTGAGATGGGAATATATTTGGTTTTAATTATGTTGCCTAATAATTCTGCACGGTAATAGTTACCTGCAAAAACAGATATCCTGCTAAGATAGCCAAATCTAAAAAAAAAACACTCCAACTTCCAAAAATATTAAGCTTTGATATTTATGAGTCTTTTGGGTTGATTGAGAACATAGTTGTTGATCAATAATAAAAAAAATCCTCTAAAATACAACTTGCCTAATAATTCTGCACACGGTGTATTGACTGAAGCATCTAAGAGAGTTAAAGGGACAGTTGCCATCACCAATCGTGACTAATGCAGCAAGTTGTCAGCTATAGAGTAGAGCTGTTGTATTTTCACCCATTGGAGGATACTAGTCACTTATATCAGGCAGTTTTAAGTCGTATTGGTGATCATGGAAAAGTGAAGAGCTCCTGACTGACAGATCTTAAAAGCTTACACCGTGTGCAGAATTATTAGACAAGTCTTTTGTTTTTTTTTTGTTTTTTATAGTTTTTTTTTTTTATTATTGATCAACAACTACAGTGCTGGCCAAAAGTAGTGGCACCCCTGCAATTCTGTCAGATAATACTCAGTTTCTACTTGAAAATGATTGCAATCACAAAATTCTTTTGTATCATTATCTTCATTTAATTTGTCTTCAATGAAAAAACACAAAAGAGAATGAAACAAAAATCTAATTATTAATCATTTCACACAAAACTCCAAAAATGGGCAATGGGCAATTCTTCCAAAATGTTTTAGGATTTCTCAGGTAAGTTTTGGCAAACTCCAGGCTGGCTTTTTTATGTCTCGGGGTAAGAAGTGGGGTCTTCCTGGGTATCCTACCATATAGTCCCTTTTCATTCAGATGCCGAATGATAGTACGGGTTGACACTGTTGTACCCTCGGACTGCAGGGCAGCTTGAACTTGTTTGGAGGTTAGTCGAGGTTTTTTATCCACCATCCGCACAATCTTGCGTTGAAATCTCTCGTCAATTTTTCTTTTCCTTCCACATCTAGGGAAGTTAGCCACAGTGCCATGGGCTTTAAACTTCTTGATGACACTGCGCACCGAATATACAGCAACTTTCAGGTCTTTGGAGATTTTGGAGATGGACTTGTAGCCTTGAGGATTGCTCATGCTTCCTCACAATTTGGATTCTCAAGTCCTTAGACAGTTCGTTGGTCTTCTTTCTTTTCTCCATGCTCAATGTGGTGCACACAAGGACACAGGTTGAGTCAACTTTAATCCATGTCAACTGGCTGCAAGTGTGATTTAGTTATTGCCAACACCTGTTAGGTGCCACAGGTAAGTTACAGGTGCTGTTAATTACACAAATTAGAGAGGCATCACATGATTTTTCAAACAGTGCCAATACTTTTGTCCACCTCCTTTTTATGTTTGGTGTGCAATTATATCCAATTTGGCTTTATGACAATTTTTTTTTTTTTTCATTGAAGACAAATTAAATGAAGATAATACCAAAGAATTTGTGGTTGCAATCATTTTCAAGAAGAAACTGAGTATTATCTGACAGAATTGCAGGGGTGCCAATACTTTTGGCCAGCACAGTATGTTCTCAATGAACCCAAAAGACTCAAATATCAAAGCTTAATATTTTTGGAAGTTGGAGTGTTTTTTTTTTTTTTAGATTTGTCTATCTTAGGAGGATATCTGTTTTTGCAGGTAACTATTACGGTGCAGAATTATTAGGCAACTTATTAAAAACCAAATATATTCCCATCTCACTTGTTTATTTTCACTAGGTAAACCAATATAACTGCAGAAAATTTAGAAATAAACATTTGACATGCAAAAGCAAAACCCCAAAAAATTAGTAACCAATATAGCCACCTTTCTTTATGACACTCAACAGCCTACCATCCATTGATTCTGTCACTTTATCTGTTTACAATCAACATTGCATGCAGCAGCCACCCAGACACTGTTTCGAGAGTTGTACTGTTTTTCCTCCCTGTAGATCTCACATTCTATGAGAGACAACAAGTTCTGTATGGGGTTCAGATCAGGTGAACAAAGGGGTAGATAAACTCAATAGTGGTTGATAAAAGTAGCAAAATGTTAATTTCAGCAAATAGTATTGTTTTTTTTTTTAGTGAGCCTTTATACAGTTTTCCAACATGTACTGTATCAGTTCCATACACTGTGTGCAGAATTATTAGGCAAATGAGTATTTTGATCACGATACCTTTTATACATGTTGTCCTACTCCAAGCTGTATAGGCTTGAGAGCCAACTACCAATTAAGTAAATCAGGTGATATGCATCTCTAATGAGAAGGGGTGTGGTGTAATGACATCAACACCCTATCTAAGGTGTGCTTAATTATTAGGCAACTTACTTTCCTTTGGCGAAATGGGTCAGAAGAGCGATTTGACGGGCTCTGAAAAGTCCAAAATTGTGAGATGTCTTGCAGAGGGATGCAGCAGTCTTGAAATTAACATTTTGCTACTTTTATGAACCACTATTGAGTTTATCTACACCTACTGCATGTTGTAGATGTTTAGATTCATCATGATTGGCGTTCTATTCTGAGCACACTTAAGTAAAATGTGCCAAATTCATTATGGCCCCTTAATGAAGGTGGCACGTCTTTCAGCTGCTGTGTACCAATACAAGAAATTTGTAGCGTAAATCATGGTAAATGTGCCGGCCATTCTCAGTCTTTCCAGATTCCTGCTAAATCCCATCCATATTTCAAAAAGTTGTCTGAGCTTGTTGGGACGGGCATAAAAATGTCAAAAGTCTCAAAGTTGTTGTTCAAATAGTTTGTGATATTTCAAAGAGTTGTAAATTTGGAGCCATTGCCAAGTTGCATCACATGTGTAAACTCTAAGACCCTAAAAACATGACTAGTTCAGGCCAGTGTTGTCATAATCTATGACCGGTATTCTCCACTCCAGAGTTTCCCAAACCCGACCTGGTCATGTGAGGGGTTAACTCTTATCAGTCTCGTCCCGATTTCAGGAGACACTAAATCTGAGCACTGCACCAGCATTCCAGTGCTGGTTATAGTTTTGCTCTACAGCCTGTGACTGGCTCTGGTGAGATTTCCTGTTTGATCTGACACATTTTTATCGTGCCTGTACCCTTCCCCGTTCTTCCAGCTGTCCCAGTCCCTGACTTCCCTTTCCTGTCATTTGTTTACCCATCCTAGTTCATCCTCCTTCTCCTGTTTGTGTCTCCTCCAGTCTTGTCTTCTGTTCCCTGTGCCCTTTGTGTTTCCCTCTGCATACCTGATCTCCCGGCATCCGACCTTGGTTCTGTTTTGTGACCTGATCTTGATCCTCCCTCTGCAGCGACTTGACTTCCTGGCTGACCCTGACTGCTTGACTACTCTATTGCCCCCTGTTGGTTCGCCTGTGAACTGCCTGCTGAAGTTACTCTGCTGTACTTCAGGCTGTTACAGAGTTACTTTGACTCTCCTTCACTACTCACCTGCCACTTAGTGGGGAATACGCTGTACTATGTCTTACCAGCCCTTTTTACAGCATGACAAGTGTTTCTCACTTCTGGTCCTTAGATACCCTCCTAATAATGTAGCTATGTTGGCTGGCAGATGTCTCCATTTATTTCATGGTATTTCTAAGACCCATTCATGTCCCATTAGTACTATGCAGAAAACAAACAGTTGATAAAAATGCTTCCCCTTTGAGGAACCTTAGTTACAGAGATGTCCATTATAATTTACATTTACAAGGACATGATTACTAGGACAGCAAGGAGGAAATTTGACTGTTCTGCTCATGGTGTAAATTCTTTCATTTGTAAAAAGTACATTTCTAACTAGTATTGAATGTAGATAATATATAGAACACAGAGTATCCACTGAATCACATACAATACTGCTAAAACAGGAAACACTTGGTGCAGGGTGTTCAAACAGTGTTAATAACACTACTTCATTAACTCCCTAGAAGGTGACTGCACAGAGTGCTGACAGGGCCGAACAGTGTGATTATAACGTACTCTGCACAGAATTCAAGGCTGCAGGTGGATTCGGCAGATGGTCCGCACGGCTGTCAGTAATGCTGGACGTTCCCTGGAGTGGCTGGGTTGAAGGGTTAACTTTCACCACAGGGAAATACGCAGGCGGGTGGCAAAAAAGAACGCGATATAGGCCTGACGAAGTACGCATAGTATTTCAAAACGCGTTGGTTTTTGGACCCTGCGTGAGCTCGTAGTGCTCACTGTCTAACTTTGTGACGTCACAAGTGCTGTACACGCGGCTCCTGTACAGCCGGGACACCACCGGCTGGGGTGCTCCGGCCTGTATGGCGTTCTTTTTTGCCACCGCCCTGCGTATTTCCCTGTGGTGAAAGTTAACCCTTCAACCCAGCCCCTCCAGGGAACTGCCAGCATTACTGACAGCCGCGCGGACCATCTGCTGAATCCACCTGCAGCCTTGAATTCTGTGCAATCTGAGTAGTGCCAATGTGATCAGGACTTACTTTGTGGGCATGTTTAGTGCTTTGCACTCCCGTCCCATAGCAGTCTCACAGCTTCCAGTGGTGTGTGCCCGCTACTCTGCCTTCTGGAGCAGAGTGCCCGCCTTCTACCTCCGATACTGTGTGTCCGGCACCTGCACTCCGGTGCTGTGAGTCCGCTGCTGCTGTGTGTCCAGCGCCTGCCCTCTGCTGCTGTGTGCCCAGTCTAGTGCTTTGTTCCCCCCACCCCAGTTCTGTATATCCTCACCCCCAGAGTTGCGTGCAACCCTCAGCGCTGTGTGCCCCCCAATGCTGTGTATTACCCCAGGTTTGCGTCATCTCCCCCTCAGTGATGTCCGGGCTCCCCCACTCATGTGTGCATGTGTGGATGAATTTTCAAACTTTATAAACTTGGATTTCACAGCCTAAACATCCAAGCTGCCCACTAATGGTATGTACAGCCTGTGCCTGATAGTGCCAGTACTGCACTGGCTTTACCTTATATACCAAAATCCTGATGTTTGGTTCCTTTTAACTTAGTAGCTTTCTCTTACTTGCCGGTGGTTAATTGATCCTGTGTGTTAAGGACATTCTGCAACCAGCTCTGCTCACTTCCAGAACTTCCCTCAGATAAGTGGTTTTGAACCTCTGCTGTTTAATTTACCACCTTTTGTTGTTGTTCTGCTTTCATACCATGCATGATTCCTAATTTATCTGTATGAAGTTCGTGGTGGAATGGGATCATTCGCTGCTGGGAGTGTCTGTATACTTAGCTCAATGATTCTGCAGGATTTGTGTTTTGTCATGCCTGGTATTACTCAGTCCCTCATCTGTATTAGTGTTTTTGTGGATCCCAGTAACATCTGAGTGCTGGTACAGTGGGGAAGAGGTTTAAGAACCTCAGGATTTTTCCATATCAGTAGTGCTGGTATTTATTAGGCTTTTTACAGCTGCAGACAGTTGCTCTTTCCTATCCTTTTCTATAAAGATAGTTTGGGCCTCACCTTTGCTAAAATCTGTCCTTTCTGGCTTTGTATTGTGTTTTTCTATATCACCATAGCCTTTACATGTGGGTGGCAATCTATCTTTGGGGACTACTCTGAGGCAGATTTGCTTTCTTATATTTCTATCAGTGAGATTATTTAGTTCTCCGGCTTTGTCGAGGCATCCAAGTCATTGTAGGCAAACCGCACAGCTACTGTTAGTTGTGTGTCAGGATTAGGTCTGCAGTACGTTAAGTTTCCAGCCACTCTGTTACCTTTTTGGGAATCCGCATTATTTGATCTTCCCCAGTCCCTGAATCATAACACAGCCCCTCTTCCACTGCAGCAGAGCTCCAACAGGCCTGGTCACCTCAAGTCCCTGTGTCAACTGGAACAGTTTGTAGGATTCTGTCTCAAAATGGCCTCCATGGTCGAAATAGGTGCCCAAAAGCCAGCACTAAACAAAAGGCAATTAAAAAAAAGTGTGGCATTTGCCAAGTCCCACACCCTGCTAAACAGATGGACGCTGGAAGAGTGGCAGAAGGTGGATTTCTGATGAATTACACCACAGCCACCACAAATACTGCAGGAGACTTACTGGAGTCCGTATGTATTCAAAATTCACCCTGAAAACAGTTAAGTTTGGTGGTGGAAAGATCATGGTCTGGGGTTACATTCAGCATGGGGGTGTGCGAAACATTTGCAAAGTGGAAGGCAATATCAAGAAGTATTAGCTACCTCTTACATTGAAAATCATAAAAGGGGTCAAATTTTGCAGCAAAATGGTGCTCCATCTCATGCATCCATCTCTACAACAAAGTTCCTAATGGCAAAGAAGATCAAGGTGCTTAAGCAACCCAGTCACCAGACATCAACATCATTGAGCATGTTTGGTGTAGAATGAAAGAGGAAGCTTGAAAAGACAAAACCAAAGAATCTAGATGAACTCTGGGAGGCATGTAAGACTGCCTTCTTTGCTATTCCTGATAATTTCATCAATAAATTGTATGAATCATTGTTGAACTGCATGGATGCAGTCCTTCAAGCTCCTGGAAGTCACACAAAATATTAAATATGGCTCTAATAGCACCACAACTTCATTCACCAATATTATGCAACATATCTTTATAAGTTAATTGTTTAAATTTCACATTACTTTCTGTGGGAGACAAAACTTTTGTCTTGCTAAAATCTGACCTTTCTGTGACATTAAATGATCAATATTTCAGCTTTGCAGCAACTTTATTTTCATAACCTAAACCAAATTTGGGAGGGTTTCAGCTTTCAAAAGAGTAATTTATTAAACTAATGGATGAATTTAAAGTCAGGTTATAAGCTTTTATTTACATAACATGGGTAAGCAACAGAACTTCTGTCAGGGAATGTATATGCCCCAGGCCCTCTTGTAGTGTGTATGCTCCAAGCCCCTCATGGGGTGTCTGTGCCCCAGTTCCCCTTGTGGTGTCTGTGCCCCAGCATCTCCTGTGACTTACACATCACATTGGAGATGCTGGGGTCATATACATCAGATTGGAGAGGCTGAAGAGGGGCTGGCGGCATTTACATGTCCCCAGACCCTTGTGTGATGTATGTGCCCCCAGTCTCACCTGTGATGTATATACAATAGTCCCAGCTTCTCCTATATGATATATATATATACACCTCCAGCGTCTCCTGTGATGTATATACAGCGTCTGTTATGTGATGTATATGATTTACCAATCTTATCACAAAAAGTTGACTGTGCTCCAGACCGAGACAAACCTGAAGAAGCAGCTGTGACAAGAAACATGATTAGTATCACCAAACATCACAGCCGCACTAAAGAGAAGCCGCTCCAGCCGCCACAGTAGGGGTGAGTTAATTGTTTCACCAAATATAGCAGGATTATTTAAACATTGATAATTTTATCCGGCCCCGAAGATTGGTAGAAATTTCCAAATGGCCCCCGGCAGAAAAAAACAGTTCCCCATCCCTGGTTTAAAGATAGGGCTACGCAGCAACTTTGGCTGCTTCAGCTGTCGCACGACTGATGTTTGTTCACTGCTGTTGCTACATCATGTATATACAAGTGAAAGGGATTGCATTGTGATACCTACACTACCACAAATCCCCAAAAGATATTTTTTGCAACTTGCTTTTTGTGATCACCATAATGAAGGGGTCGCAATAAGATGCCATTCACTTGAATAGTATAAATCAAATAGAAAACCGGTTTTAAATGCCGCGCTAAAAACCACAGATGCTGTAGATAGAGATTTCCTTTATTTCACAGTTCTACGCGTTTCAGGAAACATCTCCTTCCTCAGGAAAAGAAATCATATTCTGTGAATATATGTGAATATGATTTCTTTTCCTGAGGAAGGAGACGGAGATGTCTCTGAAACGCGTAGAATTGTAAAATAAAGGAAATCTCTTTATCTACAGCATCTGTGGTTTTTAGCACGCCATTTAAAACCGTTTTTCTATTTGATTTATATGATAACCTGCTTTCCGGGGCCGCTGCTAAACCACATAAAACCACTCACATGCGATCATAGGGGGTTGTGACTGGCACAACCCTACCAGGTGAGTGTATCTCTTTCTGTTCTGTCTCTCTACCTTCATACCGGGTAAGATTGCGCTTTTTCCCCCCTACAGATTCACTTGAATAGCACAGAGATGGAGAAGGGATTACAATCGAACTGCAGTTGCGTAACAGCTGATGTGGTCAAAGTCGCCACATAACTTTGGGGATAACATTTTTAATGAGAACCTGTTTTTTGTGTTTTCCATAACAATTTTGCAGTGTCTGTTCAAAGAACTGCATTGTGCAATTCCTTTTGTTACTCCTCCTGGAAACAGGAATAAACAAATGGAAGTTACAGATTCAAAGAGCTTCTACAAAATCTGACAGTGCCCAATTCAGTATGTTAGTGTTACTGTGTAGTGACATACACCTTTGACAAGGAAAGAATTCAGCATTTAAAAAACAAATAGGCATTTTATCAGGAATATAAGTATTTACCAAACCATACATCAGGAGAATCAACTGTTCCTCTTTAATCCCTTGGTGACGGAGCCAATTTTGACCTTCATGCCCAGGCTATTTTTTTCAATTCTGACCAGAGTCACTTTATCAGATTATAACTCTGGAATGTTTCAACGGATCCCAGTGATTCTGAGATTGTTTTTTTGTGTCATATTGTACTTCATGATAATGGTAAATTTAGTACAATGTTTTTTGCATATGTATGTGAAAAAAATGATAATTTTAGCAAAACTGTTGAAAATTTAGCAGTTTTCAAACTTTGAATTTTTATCTCCTTAAATCAAAGAGTTAAGTCACACAAAATAGTTACTAAGTAATTCCCAAATGTCTACTTTACATTCGCACAAATTTTGAAACATTTTATTTTGTAAGGAAGTTACAACGAATCAAAGTTTATCAGCAATTGCTCATTTTTCCAACAAAAATTACAAAACCATTTCTCTAAAGGGACCACATCACATTTGAAGTGACTTTGAGAAGCCTAGATGACAGAGTGGTGTAACTTTTGAGTATTTTCTAAAAACCGCACCCCTCAAAATCACACCCAAGAAGTTTATTAACCCTTCAGGTGCTTCATAGGAATGAATGCAAAGCAGAATGAAGAAATAAATTTACATTTTACCTAAAAATGTTGCTTTAGCCTCAATTTATTCACTTTTACAAAGGAGAGCATGACAAAATTTGTTACCTAAATTCTTATGAGTGCAGGGATACTCCACGTTTTCAGAAACCTCTGTTTGAAAAAATGGGAGGGCTCAGAACAGATAGCAATATTTCAATTTTGGAAAGCAAATTTGGCTGAAATAGATTGCTTACACCATGTCACATTTGTAGGGCCCTCAAGGTACCTATACAGCATAAACATCCCTCAAGTGACCCCATTTTGGAAACTAGAGCCCACAAGGACTTTATTCAGTATAGTGAGCATTTAGAACCCATAGGTACTTCACGAAAATATTAGTGTAGCACCAAATTTTTCACTTTTAGGCTATGTGCCCACGATCACCCCTTCTGCCTAAACTTCCCTGTATCTGGCAGTATAGCTGAAGAGATCTGTAAAAAAATTATTTCTAAAGATCTTCTATTATATACTGAGGCCAGCGACTAGTTGCAAGGGCATTACATCCCCTGGCTAGTCTGCCCCTTCTGCGGAGATGCGAGTTTTGGCTGTAGGAGAATGCAGCTTCAGTGCCTACAATCCGTATTCAGGCTGCTGTGGACTTTACCCCTATTTTCCCCCACAGAGAACACTCGCGTCTCTGCAGCATAAACTGGCACGCCAGATGTCAGTTTATGCCGAGAAGAAAAGTTCAGTAGGCAGAAGATTTCTATAACTCCCATCCACTGTGCTTCTACTGTACAGCACAGTTTTGGAAGCAGCGACAACATGACATGTCCAAAACGCTGCAAACCCCGATTGTGGGCACTCAGCCTACAAAGCTAGGATGGATAATGTGATCGAGGTCAAACACACAAGTAATGTCCCACCCCCCTACATATTATAAGCTTGCACCCCTATAGTACCTTTTATGTGGCATTAAAGGGTGTTTAGCCTTGAATTCAGGCAAAACCTAAATAATTTAAAAAATCCACATGGGCCCCCCATTTTTGACAACCAGGTTGGGTAAAGCAGACATCTGCAGCTTCACTTTGGCTGGTAATCCAAAATGGTGATCACCCCACGTTATTTTTTTTTATAAATAATAATAAAAAAAAACAAACAATGTGGGGTTCCCATCAAATTGGATCACCAACCAAGGTAAAGCAGACAGCTGCAGGCTGGTATTAAGGTGGGAAGGGCCATGGTTATTGGCCCTCCCCAGCCTAAAATTAGCAGACTGCAGCCGCCCTAGAAATGGCACATCCATTACATGCGCCAATCCTGGCGCTTTTTCCCAGCTCTTCCCGCTGCCCTGGTACGGTGGCAAATGAGGTTATGTCAGTTTATGCTGTAGAGACGCGAGTGTTGTCTGTGGGGGAGAGTAAAGCTAAAGACCGCAGCGGCCTGAATCCGGATTGTGGGCACAGAAGCGGTGTTCTCCTGCAAACAACACTTGCATCTCCACAGAAGGGGCAGACTAGCCAGGGGAAGAAACACCCTTTCAACTAGTTGCTGGCCTCATTAGCATATAATAGAAGATCTTTAGAAATACTTTTTCTACAGATCTCTTTAGCTATGCTGCTGGATACAGGGACGTTTAGGCAGGGATTAGCAATATGCACCCAGAACTGCTTGTGGTTCTCGGTGCATATTGCACCTGACAGATTCCCTTTAACACGTACAGCATGCTGTTCTATGCTTACATCGCAAAATCCTGGTGACAGATTCCCTTTAACTGCCACCGTTAAAAAGCGTATCGGTCACTAAGGGGTTAAATAGACTGCCAGCACAGAACATTTTCCTATCATCTCTCTCTTCTTTGGATCTATGAAGTCACAGCTGTCAAAAGAAAAGGGGGGGGGGTGGGCAGCAGAAGAGAATGAGGGAATACAAGTATACAAGATTTTAATCAGCCGTGCACGATGCACGAGCACTTCAACTTGGTTTAAACAGTCATTCTGTGCTGACAGAATCCTACTAATGGACTTAAAGGAGTTGTCAGCTTTGGACATCCTAAACAGGTATCAGGACAGCTGTGGTCTAAACAACCTGCTCCTAAAATAAGTGTCAACTGATATACAGTACAGACCAAACGTTTGGACACATCTTCTCAAAGAGTTTTCTTTATTTTCATGACTCTGAAAATTGTAGATTCACATTGAAGACATCAAAACTATGAATTAACACATGTGGAATGTAATACTTAACAAAAAAAGTTTGAAGCAACTGAAAATATGTCTTATATTCTAGGTTCTTCAAAGTAGCCACCTTTTGCTTTCATTACTGCTTTGCACACTCTTGAGCTTCAAGAGGTAGTCACCGGAAATGGTTTTCCAACAGTCTTGAAGGAGTTCCCAGAGATGCTTAGCACTTGTTGGCCCTTTTGTCTTCACTCTGAGGTTCAGCTCACCTCAAACCATCTAGATTGGGCTCAGGTCTGGTGACAGTGGAAGCCAGGTCATCTGGCATAGCACCCCATCACTCTCCTTCTTAGTCAAATAGCCCTTACAGAGCCTGGAGGTGTGTTTGGGGTCATTGTCCTGTTGAAAAATAAATGATGGTCCAACTAAACGCAAACCAGATGGAATAGCAGGCCGCTGCAAGATGCTGTGGTACCCATGCTGGTTCCGTATGCCTTCAATTTTGAATAAATCCCCAACAGTGTCACCAGCAAAGCACCCCCACACCATCACACCTCCTCCTCCATGCTTCACGGTGGGAACCAGGCATGTAGAGTCCATCAGTTCACCTTTTCTACAAAGATACGGTGGTTGGATCCAAAGATCTCAAATTTGGACTCATCAGACCAAATCACAGATTTCCACTGGTCTAATGTCCATTCCTTGTGTTCTTTAGCCCAAGCAAGTCTCTTCTGCTTGTTGCCTGTCCTTAGCAGTTTTTTCCTAGCAGCTATTTTACCATGAAGGCCTGCTGCACAACGTCCCCTAACAGTTGTTTTAGAGATATGTCTACTGCTATAACACTGTGTGACATTGACCTGGTCTCTAATCTGAGCTGCTGTTAACCCGCGATTTCTGAGGCTGGTGACTCGGATAAACTTATCCTCCACAGCATAGGACTCATGTGAGCCAGTTTCTTTGTAGCATTTGATGGTTTTTGCCCCTGCACTTGGGGACACTTTCAAAGTTTTCTCAGTTTTTCGGATTGACTGACTTCCATTTCTTAAAGTAATGATGGCACTTGTTTTTCTTTACTTAGAATTTGTATTATGGCAAGAAAAAAGCAGCTAATAGTCTATTCAGTAGGACTATCAGCTGTGTATCCACCAGACGTCTGCACAACATAACTGATGGTCCCAACCCCATTTGTAAGGCAAGAAATCTCACTTATTAAACCTGACAGGGCACACCTGTGAAGTGAGAACTATTTTTGGTGACTACCTCTTGAAGCTCACAAAGAGAATGCCAAGAGTGTGCAAAGCAGTAATCAAAGCAAAAGGCTACTTTGAAGAACCTAGAATATAAGACACATTTTCAGTTGTTTCACACTTTTTTGTTAAGTTCATTACACGTTTTAATTCATAATTTTGATGCCTTCAATGTGAATCTACAATTTTCAGAGTCATGAAAATAAAGAAAACTCTTTGAATGAGGTGTGTCCAAACTTTTGGTCTGTACTGTTTGTGCTTGCTATACAGCTTCTGTCAGTGAGCAGTCAGAAAAGCACTGACTGGAGAAGAAATATTTCTCAGATGACTGAACACGGAGGCTGGAGAAAAATCCTTGTTGCTTAATCAGGTGATGAGAATTTTTTCTTCTGTTAGCACTTTATTGGCACCTCTCCGATGTGTGTACTCTTGATACAGCTCCTGCCAGTTGAGACGCGTGTCTCGAGAACAGTTTCCCCAGACTGCAGCCCATCCAGACGTGATGAAGACGGGCTTCCATTTGAATTACGTTGGGCCATTTCTGGAGAACGCCTTTGAAAAATGTTTTCCCAAGAACAAAGATCATATTAACTTTAATCATTAGATTTTGAAATTGCTGTGTAATGTGTAATCGCAGGGTCTGACTGTGCAGGCACATGGTCTTAACATACCAAATCTGGGCAGGGGAGGATACAAAATAGTATAGAGACATTACAGTACAGGATTATAGCAGATTTTTTTAAAAACATTTTGCTGCCTGTGTTAAAAAAAATGTTTTAACTCAAAGAATTATTTGCGATGACATACTGTTATGTTTGTATACTTTTTTACTTCCTCCCACTGCCCAGGAGATGTGGCATGATCAGATCATATACATGTACTGCCAGAAATCGCCATTACACAGTACATAGGTGCATTTTTAAAAGATCACAGCACATGATTTTTTTTTTTTTAACCCCATCACGACCATGGACATATCTTAATGTCCTAGAAGGGAAGTGGTTTCCGACCAAGCACGCATATGTATGTCCTGGAAATCTCGTGGACATTGGCGCTGTGCCCAGCGCCATCGCTGCCAAGGACTCTGCTTTCCCAACAGTGGAGCCTCGGCTCTCACAGCCAGGGCCGGTCCCCACGCTATCCCTGGCTGTTTAACCCCCTAAATGCTGCAATCAATATCAATTGTGGCACTTAGGGGATTGGGATAGCGCTCCCCCTCCCATCCAATCAGTGCCCCTGCGATGACTACCTCTGGGTCACCTAACTACGGGAAGCCTCCATGATCATGCCTGCAGCAGTAATCACTGAAGCTTCTGACAGTGCATTTCTGACAGCTGCATGTACTGCAATGATCGATCATTGCAGTACAGTGCAGCTGCAATCACAGCACTCTAAGGCAAGTAAAGTTTAAAAACAAGTTTAAAAAATGAAAATTTTAAAAAGTAAAATTAGAAAAAAAATATTCCAGTAAATGTGTAATTTATTTTTACACATATTTGGAATAGAAGTCGTAAAAGCCCATTCTATAAAACTGTGACTAGTTAGCCTCTTCAGTAAATACTAAAAAAGTAGCAAAAAAGTAGATTTTGGGTACTCACCGTAAAATCTCTTTCTTGGAGCCTTCATTGGGGGACACAGAGACCATGGGTTGTATGCTGCTGCCACTAGGAGGCGACACTATGCAAAAAAAGGTAAACTCCTCCAATGCAGTATACACCCACCAACTGGCAATTATTCCTCAGTTAGTGAGAAAGCAATAGGAGACAACAAGGAAGTCAACTTTAGAATCAACATTCAACAGTAACATGTATCCAACACAAGGGCGGGTGCTGTGTCCCCCAATGAAGGCTCCAAGAAAGAGATTTTACGGTGAGTACCCAAAATCTACTTTTCTTTATCGCTTCATTGGGGGACACAGAGACCATGGGACGTCCTGAAGCAGTCCCACGGGTGGGTCTATCGTTACTCTCATGGCTGACCTCTGTCCACTGCAGCTTGCAGAACGCGTCTACCGAGGCTCGCATTAGAGGATGCGAAAGTGTGAACCCTGTAGAACTTCGTGAAAGTGTGGAGCGAAGACCAGGTTGCAGCCTTGCAAAGCTGCAACGCCTGGGCATGGTGGCGGACCGCTGAAAGAGGCTCCCACCGCCCTGGTGGAATGGGCCGTAATCCTGAGTGGGCGCACTCTGCCCCTTACCCGGTAGGCTTCTAGGACGGCAGAACAGATCCATCGCGCAATGGAGGACTTGGAAGCGGGGAGGCCTCTGCGTGGACCGGATGGAAGCACGAATAGAGAATCTGACCTTCTGAAATGAGACGTCTTGGTAATGTACAGGCGGAAGGCTCTGACCAAGTCCAGCTTGTGGAGAAGAATCTCACGAGGGTGAGATGGGTTCGGGCCTAAAAGAGGGAAGAACAATGTCTTCGTTGAGGTGGAAAGAGGAGACCACCTTCGGAAGAAAGGACGGGACTGGCCGAAGAACTACCTTATCCTGGTGGAAGACGAGATAGGGAGAGCGGCAAGAAAGTGCCGCTAGTTCAGATACATGCCTGATTGACGTGATGGCAACTAAGAAGGCGACCTTCCAAGAAAGGAACGTTAGAGACACCTCCTGAATAGGTTCAAAGGGGGAATGCTGAAGAACGGACAGAACTAAGTTAAGGTCCCAAGGCTCCACTGGAGGCTGGAAGAGGGGGAACAGAATGAGCTACCCCTTGAATGAATGTGTGAACCTGTGAGCGAGAGGCAATCCTCTTCTGGAAGAGGATGGAAAGAGCAGACACCTGACCCTTAAGGGAGCTGAGTGCCAACCCCGCAACCAGATCGGACTGCAGGAAAGACAGCAGAACTGGTAAGGAGAAGGTCATGGCTGCGACCTGGTTAGATTCACACCAACGGAAATAGGCCTTCCACGTATGGTGGTAGATGCGGGAGGAGGAGGGTTTCCGTGCTCTAACCATTGTTTGGACGACCCTTTCTGAGAATCCTGAGGAAGTTAGTACTGCGGCTTCAACAGCCATGCCGTTAAATTGAGAGACTGTGAATTCTGGTGGAGGAATGGTCCCTGAGTGAGAAGGTCCGGGATGTCTGGTAGTCTCCACAGGACGTCGGCGAGAAGGTGCACGAGTTCTGCATACCATGGACGACGGGGCCAATCCGGGGCCACGAGAATCACCGGGATTCCTTCTGATTTGATCTTCTTGATTAATCTGGGGATGAGCGGAAGCGGGGGGAAGAGGTACGGAAGAGAGAACTGTGACCAGGGGATCGCTAGGGCGTCCGTTGCGACCGCCAGCGGATCTCTTGCCCTGGACACGAACTAGGGCACCTTGTGGTTCCACCTGGAGGCCAAGAGGTCCACGTCGGGGGTCCCCCACCTGAAGCAGATCTGCTGGAAGATGCTGGGATTGAGGGACCACTCTCCCGCGGCGAGGCCTTCTCGGCTGAGGAAGTCGGCGGCCCAATTGTCCACTCCCGGAATGTGGACGGCTGAGATCGCTGGGATGTTCTGTTTGGCCCAGTCGAGGATCTGAGACACCTCCTTCATTGCTGCTCGGCTGCGTGTTCCGCCTTGGTGGTTTATGTAAGCCACAGTTGTCGCACTGTCGGACTGTACCCGAATTGGGTGTCCGAGGAGCAGGGTCTCCCAGTGTAGGAAAGCATATCGAACCGACCTGAGCTCCAGAATGTTTATGGGAAGGATCATTTCCGTCTCGGTCCAGCGACCTTGAACTGTGAGGTCTTGGAATGTGGCTCCCCAGCCTAGTGGCGTCTGTCGTAATGACCTTCCATCGAAGAGGAAGAAATGATCTTCCTTGGAGGATGAGGGGGGGAGCATTTCCACCATTCCAGTGACTCTGACTCGTGGAGGGAGCACGACTGGGCGATTCCGGGATTGAAGAGACTTGTCCCATCTTGATAGAAGGAAACCCTGAAGAGGACGTGTATGGAATTGACTGTAGGGCACCGCTTCTATTGACGCCACCATTTTCCCGAGAATGCTCATGCAATACCGGAGAGAGCAATGGGGAGGGCGTTGGAGGTTCCAAATTCCCTTGAGAATAGCAGAGAGCTTGTCCTCGGGCAGGAGAACCTTCGCCTGTGCAGTGTCGAAGACCATGCCAAGGAATGAGATGCGTTATGCCGGAATAAGAGATGACTTTGGTCTGTTGATCAACCAGCCGAGACGGGTTAGAGTATCTAGGGTGATGCTGAGACTTTCGCGACACTCCGATGCCGAGGGAGCTTTGACTAAAATGTCGTCCAGGTACGAGATGGCTAGGATTCCCCGGGTCCAAAGAATAGCCATGACGGTTGCCATTATCTTGGTGAAGACTCTGGGAGCCGTTGAGAGCCCGAATGGGAGAGCTGTGAATTTAAAGTGTTGATCCTGAACCGCGAAGCGTAAGAATCTCTGATGAGCTGGGAAGATCGTAATGTGAAGATAGGCGTCCTGAATATCCACCGAACAAAGAAACTCCCCGGGATCCATGGATGCAATCACTGAGCGTAGCGACTCCATGCGGAAGTGACGGAGACGGACACGCTTGTTGAGCCGCTTCAGGTCCAGAATGGGGCGGACGGTGCCATTCTTTTTTGGAACAAAAAGGATTGAATAAAAACCCTGAAACCGGTCTTGAGTGGGGACGGGGGTGATGACCCCAGAATCTCACATGGACTGGATGGCCGCGAAGAAACCCCTGGTGAGGGAGGGATCCTTGGGGGGTTGGGACTTGACGAAGCGTGAATGTGGGAGTGAAGAAAACTATCTTGTAGCCGTAACAGACGTCTCGGACCCAAGCGTCGTCTATCACGGAAAGACACACGCTTCTCAACAGCCGGAGGTGACCGCCGCCCCTGGATGAGAATCCGGGAATGGGAGCCCAGTCATGTGGAGGAGAATCTATTGGATCTGGAGCTGGAGGTCTTGGACTGCTGGCCACTGGAACGCCAGGAGGGTGTTGCTTTAAACGAGGGCTTCCGTCTCTCTTGACGTGCTGGCGACCGTTCTCGACGGATGCTGTTGGCAGCAAATTGGCGAAAGGGACGAAAAGACCGTCGTTTAGGAGGGGCTCGAGGGACCTTTCGCTGAGGAAGGAAGGTACTCTTACCCCCTGTTGCCTCAGAAATGATCTTGTCCAGTTTTTCTCCGAAGAGTCTGGCCTCGAAAAAGGGGAGACTGGTGAGGGACTTTTTGGATGCTGAGTCCGCGTTCTACGCCTTAAGCCACAAGGCTCTGCGGATTGCGGCAAGGTTACCGGCTGACAGTGCTGCGGAAGCAGCGGAGTCGAGGGACGCAGTAACCAGATACTTTTCGGCATGGGCGATCTGATCTACCAGGTCCGCCAGCTCAGGGCCGGGAGCTTCAGACAGGATACCACATCGAAGTAGCTTTACCCAGGCGGAGATAGCCTTGGAGACCCAGGTGGATGCAAAGGCTAGACAGATGGCAGAACCGGAGGCTTCAAAGGCCCACTTGGCTAGGGATTCTATGGTCCTGTCAGAGGGGTCTTTAAGGGAGGCACCGTCAGAGAGTGGCAAGGTGGTACTAGAAGAAAGTCGGGAGATTGGAGGGTCCACTGAAGGAGACGCTGACCACTTCTGAAGACGTTCCGGTGCAAAGTGGTAAAGGATCTGTGCTCGCTTGCGCTTCTGGAAACGCTTGTCGGGATGTTAACACTGTCTAGAGAAAATGTCATCAAATTCCCTGTGGTTGCCAAAGACCCTTGGCGTTTTTTTGGCCCTTTTGAAAGGAACCGACTGACTGGCAGGGGTCGGATCTACATCCTTTACCTCTAGGGTCTGGTTGACGGCAATAACCAGACTGTCCATCATGCTGCTCAGCTTAGAAATATGTTCAGAGTCCAGATCGGAGTCCAAATCAGGGTCCTGGTCCGAATCCGGTGCTGCTGCAGATGAGGTAGGAGAGGGAGAGTGTGCCGCTCTGGAGGCCGTGGAGGGGTTAGGAGAGCTGGAGGACGATCCCGAGAAGGACCGCTTCCTAGACCTCTTGTGCGTCCTGCCCTGCCGAGCTAGTAGCGCTGCGGGCTCAGACTCGCTCTGGGCCACCGAGGGGGCTCCAGAGGTGGAGGCGGGCAGACGCTCTAGGACTGAAACTAGGGTTTGAGATACCTTAGTTAGGTTGTCCATGGACTGCGAGAGAACTGCAGCCCACTCAGGTGTGGGGGCCGAGAGAGGTAGAACAGACAGGAGGATACCAGGTGGATGGGGTACTGGGGAAGGAGCTGCCTCCCAGTGGCAGGGCTTACCCAGGTTCTGGCGTCCTGTGTTCTGGCGCTGTGTCCCGCTGGTGTCAGAGTGCAGGCAGAGGGAGCAGAGGTGGGGGCTCCGGGGAGCTGCAGGTGTATGAGGCCGGTGGCTTCACGTGGGACGCTGCCGCCGCACACCGCACAGAGTAGCAGCAGGTAGCTGCGATGGCGCTGGAGAGGCTGTGAGAGCACCCGGACAGGGGCAAAAGCAGGAAAAGGGCGCGCAAAACTGGCGCGCTGCAGAAAGAAGCCTGCAGGGATTGGCTCAGGGACGGCCAGGAGGGAGAGCGCCCGTGATTGGTCGGAAAGGGCGCGCAGAGAGGCCTGCTGTGACTGGCTGCGGGAGCCGGCGGGCCTGCTGGTTAGCAAGGACTCGCGCAATAAGCTGGCCGGGAGGGGCGGGTCTCGGACGGGAGCTAGGCCTGGGGGAAGCCGGGGACTAAATTAGAAGTGAGGCCGCAGGGGAATCGGTGGGCAGCGCCGAGGACGGGGCCGGGACTGTGAAAGGAGGGCGTGCGCGCAGCCTGCGTGGAGGGGAGCTGACCCAGGGTAAGAGAGGTATATTATATATATATATATATATATATATATATATATATATATTTTTTTTTAAAATACGGAGCCCTTCATGGCCCGGGGAATGGGAGGGTACCTGTCCCGACGGCTGTTAGTCCCTCCTTGATCCTGGAATGGATATAGGGAGACGGGCATCGGTCATCCTGATCCTCAGACGTGTGACCGGAAGAATCCTGTATCATTTTAGTTTCCCCTCCCTGATCAGGCCGGCTGTAGAAGGCGAGCATGCAGGGGGAGGGGGGCAAGGACCATCCGCCTGTCCCTCTGTGCGGATGCCCCCCAAACCGTCTTGAAAGTGTTAGGGGGTCCTGCCAGACAGACACGAAAGACAACAGTAGTGGCGGACGGACCACACTTCTGTGCGACTGGTCTCTGGGGGTGGGGGGGGAGCAGGGTGAGCGATTACACCCTGTCGCCCAACGAGCTGTGTCTGTAAAAGAAAAGAGAAAATGTTAAAAATACAAACCTGGGGGGCTGAGAGCAGCCCCAAGTGTGTCCACCTCCTATGGACACTAAGCTTAAACTAGGGAATAATTGCCAGTTGGTGGGTGTATACTGCATAGGAGTTTACCTTTTTTTGCATAGTGTCGCCTCCTAGTGGCAGCAGCATACAACCCATGGTCTGTGTGTCCCCCAATGAAGCGATAAAGAAACTGTCTTTTCTTCATACAGCTGACAGTGTAAAACGCGATTAAAAAGTCATACATAAAAATAGTACCGCTGAAAACGTCATCTTGTCCAGCAGAGTGAAGGAAGATAGCCGTAACGTACATGACTGAGGCAGTGATAGATCCAGGAAAGGGTTAAGGAGTAAGGGATGGGGTTTTTACCTAAGGAATGTGGTGGGGGGTCAGCGAGCAGGAGGAGAGATGGGGGGCAGGGGCCATATAAGAAATAGGTCCCATGTTAAGGTGTCATTCCTTTGTCCTGGACTCAAAGACTGAACCAGCAGTATGGATGCCTTGCTGAAGACTGTTCAGGCTGCGGCTTTGACGTGTAGGCCCGAATGGATTCAGGCCCAGCTAGACGAATTGCTGAAGAATGCCCGGGATACAGCATCTGTCCCTTCTGAACTTTCTGAACATCAAACTTTAAGAAGATCCAGACCTCCTGAGAGACTAACTTCTGAAATGGCCAATAGGACTCACAATAGGATCATAAGTCCTTCTGTTACTTCTAGGAAAAGAGCAAAGCGCAGCACGGCCTCTGATCCTTCTTACAAACCAGGAAGGAAACTACAGTACCAGAAGAACAAGGTACAGAGAAAAGAGCCAGACCATCTAACCAGAGAGACACCAAGAAGTGCAAGGAGAAAGTCCAGCTCTACTGAGGTGCCAGCCAGAGAAGCAGCCACACAAGCTACAACTGACGTGACGACAGCCCACCATGAATCCTTAGAACTTCCTCAACAATCTTTGCATCATTCTAGAGGACATCATACGGCCTCACCCCAGGAACTAAACCAACACGTGGGGGATGGGCTTAGGACACACAACATTTCCGGATCCGGGTTCACATTACACGAGGAGTGGTAGGAATCCAAAAAGACAACTGCGCAAAAGTACTTTAACCAGACAAAGACTTCATCGGCCGGCT
The DNA here is from genome assembly GCF_048569485.1 of Anomaloglossus baeobatrachus. NCBI lineage: Eukaryota > Metazoa > Chordata > Amphibia > Anura > Aromobatidae > Anomaloglossus > Anomaloglossus baeobatrachus. The sequence goes on from NC_134354.1 coordinate 326,027,068, forward strand.
CAGGATTGGAGTCAGGCAATAAATCTACAGCTACAAGACTCAGCAGAGATTCCAGACAATGACTATGACACAGATAACGACTCCCCACTAGAGGGCAGCAGCACGCAGCACTTCAATAATGAAGGGGCTGTAGAGACTATAACTAATACGTCACGGACGGCTGGTCAACCTAGGACGCAGCCAGGTATTGGTGAGAACAATTTTTCTTGTCCTATATCTAGTGTAACAATACCTGTAATGAGTCCAGTGGGCGCAGTTGGGGGTACAGTTCCCGGCAATGTAGGATGGGATCTTAATTCAGTAGTACAGCAATTAGTGTCAGGGGTTAAGGAGGCTTTGAGTCAGTCTAGCTTACCCATAACTTCTTCTCCTATTGCTGCATGGTGTGGAAATGGTCGCCAGACATCGGAGGTGGTAAGTCAGTTGTGTGCTGATCCAGAGACACAGGAGGACGCAGTAATTTCACAAGGGGTTACATTATCTGATGCAGCAAAAGGAGAATTATATGTATGTTTTGAGGGTCCTCTAGGAATTCATTTGAAACAGGAGGTTAGGGAGAAGATTTGGGCCGACGAATATGTGGAAATATTTTCATTATTGCCCTTAGAAAAATATAACTTGGATAGAGTAAGGTTTGATGAGAGAAAAAGAGAGGAACAAGAAGGACGCTATCGTCTCATCCCCCAAACATTTGCCAATTGGTTCCAGGCTTTTGCCATCTTAGCAAGTGTAATAGGCCAAAAAACTCATGAACATTGCTCTGCCTTATTTTGTTACATGAATTCTATCGGGGAGGCGCACCGTGTGTATGGAGGTTTAGCATGGCTGCGCTATGATGAGCAGTTTCGCCAACGAAAGGCTGGTCGCCAAGGGATTCGTTGGGATCACAAAGATATTGGTTTATGGATGCGTCTAATGACAGCGCCACGTGGGGTTAATCAGCCCTTTCAGGGCTATGTCGGCAGATCACCAGCAATCGGATTGTCAGCAGCAAACAGAAAAGGTTGCTGCTGGCAGTTCAATGATAGCCAGTGCAGATTCGGAAACACATGCAGGTACAAACATGAATGCACCTTCTGTAGTGGAAACCATAGCCTATCAAAATGCTTTACACGAAATAAAACCCCAACAGCAGAGATTAACCAAAAAGGGGGAAACCCCAATTAGACTCGGGGAGATGGTGGGCTATCTAAGCAGGTACCCAGATAGAAAAGCAGCACAATTGCTGGGGGAGGGTTTCTCAGAAGGTTTTAAGATCCCATCTACTTCAGGCCCATTAACCTGTTCTCGTAACCTTGCTTCAGCTTATACATATTCTCACATTGTCTCCACAAAACTAAACAAAGAAATTGACCTGGGCCGCATGGCAGGCCCATTCACCAAAATGCCAATAGAAAACTTAAGAGTCTCTCCATTGGGAGTGGTCCCAAAGAAGGAACCCAATAAGTTTAGGCTGATCCATCATCTGTCCTTCCCTCATGGAAGCTCAGTTAATGATGGAATCGATCAGGAACTTTGCACAGTCTCGTATACTTCATTTCATACAGCGATTGCATGGGTACAGAAGTACGGCAGAGGAGCTTTAATGGCAAAAACAGACATTGAAGCTGCCTTTAGACTCTTACCAGTCCATCCAGAAAGCTTCCATCTCTTGGGTTGTCAGTGGCAGGGAAGGTTTTATGTAGACTTGTGTTTACCCATGGGCTGCTCCATCTCATGCTCCTTGTTTGAATCATTTAGCACATTTTTGGAGTGGGTAGTAAAGAAGGAAGCCGGCGTGCGTTCCGTCCTGCATTATCTAGATGATTTCTTATGTATTGGTCCACCAAAGTCATTTGTTTGTGCTTCATTATTGTCAGCGATTCAGTCGGTTTTTAAGCGTTTCGGAGTACCGTTAGCATCAGATAAAACAGAAGGCCCGTCTACACTTATCAAGTTTTTAGGAATTTTGATTGACAGTGAGGCCATGGAGTGCAGATTACCGGATGACAAGGTCAGTGATCTGCTGGAGGCAGTCAGAGAAGCTAGATCTCACCGTAAGATCAGATTAAAGGATCTACAATCGCTGTTAGGAAAAATGAACTTTGCGTGTCGCATTATTCCAATGGGTAGAGTTTTTTGTAGGCGCCTAGCTGCAGCTACCTCAGGCATAACCTTTCCACATCACTTTGTGCGGCTGGCTAGAACATTAAAGGACGATCTGGCGGTATGGGAACAGTTCTTAATGGAGTTTAATGGGAGGTCATTGTGGATTAGACCACCGGTTTCAAATTTTGATCTAGACATCCACACTGATGCAGCGGGGTCAACTGGTTTTGGTGCATATTGTTCTGGACAGTGGTGTGCAGATAGGTGGCCAGAGAGTTGGAGAAACAAGGGGTTAACACGAAACTTAGTACTCCTTGAATTGTTCCCCATAGTGGTTGCTTGTGAAATTTGGTGCAATATTTTCCAAAACCGAAAAGTGAGATTTCATTGTGATAACTTGGAGTTGTAGAAGTCATCAACAAACAATCAGCTTCTTCCCTGCCTGTTGTTACGTTGCTGCGTCATCTAGTGCTGCGCTGTTTAAAGTCAAATTGTCAGATTACAGCTGTGCATGTCCCCGGTGTGTGTAATTCTGTGGCTGATGCTCTGTCTCGTTTTCAGTGGGACAGATTCCGTTCGTTAGCCCCGATGGCAGAGGTACAAGGCAAGAAGTGTCCGGATTTTCTGTGGTCACTGCCAGTGACACCGCATACGCTCTGATAGAACGGTCTGTGGGTGTAAGCACATGGCAGAGGTACCAGTCAGCATGGAGGGAATGGGAAGACTTGTGTGCTCTAGTGGCACATGATGCCAGTGTACATGACAATGTTTCCTTGTTGTTATTTTACATTAGCAGGGCCTTTGTGGACGGTACTTCATTGTCCAGTATTAATAGTAAAATGTCTGGATTAGCTTTTTGGTTTAAGCTGCATGACGTCACTGATTACACAAAGCATTTTTTAGTTAAGCAGGCGCTAAAGGGTTACAGGAAAAGTTGTAAGAAGACCAGAGATAAACGGCGTCCGATTTCTTTCCAGTTATTGCAGCAGATACTGAGTGTACTAGGCCGAGTCTGTAGCAGTCCGTTTGAAGTGTTACTCTTTAGTTGTGCATTCACACTGGCCTTTTTTGGAGCTTTTAGAATCAGCGAGTTAGTGTCGAGTAGCTCCACCAGAAGTGGGGGTCTACAAGCCAAGGACGTGCATCAGTACACAGATAGATTGGAATGTTTTCTGGCAAAGTCAAAAACTGATCAACAGGGTAAAGGAAAATGGATCACATTGTTTCCTTTAAGCGGTTCCAGGGCCTGCCCGGTCATCTGTTTTAGAAACTATGTCTCAAGAAGGCCAAATATCCAAGGTTCATTACTAATTCATGAGGATTGTAAGTCATTGTCACAATTTCAATTCACAGCAGTTCTTAAAAAATGCCTGACAATATTGGGAGAGTCTCCAAATGCATTCACTTCACACTCATTTAGGATAGGAGCAGCCACAGAAGCTGCTAGATGGGGCTTAGAGCCTGACATAGTTAAAAAAATCGGGAGATGGGAATCGAGCAGATTTAAGAGCTACATTAGATTGCATTTATTATAAATGGCGTACATGTATATATATGTGTACATTTTGGTAATCTTATAGTAGTTGTGTCTTCATTTAGACAATTGTTTGATAATTGTGTTTTTTGTTTTTGTTTGAGCTGAACAGCAATGCCTGGTTTGGATCATGGGACATTCATTTGTTTTTTGGGGGGCCTTACGTGCAGCAGTCAGGCCTAATGGCAAACAGTTGGGGTTGCCCAGTTCCTTGGCACGGGTGACATGGATAGGAAAGAGGGGAATGCAGTGGCATCAGCTGTTAAAAGAAATCCAGTATCATGTGGAGTTCTACCGCCCCCCCGGACGTCTTACTTATCCATTTAGGTGGTAATGATTTAGCAATAAGAACATCAAGACATTTAGTTAGGAACATAAAGCTTGATATGTTGAATTTATGGAGGTCTTACCCAGAAACAGTGGTGGTCTGGTTGGATATAGTAGCTAGACAAATGTGGAGAACAGCGCGATCAGTGGCTCGCATCAATAATACAAGGATAAAGGTTAATAAAAAAAAATAAAATTTGTGTTGGAAAACGGAGGGGTGGCCATACGTCACCAGATGCTTGAAATACAAAGGAACAATTTTGGAGAGATGATAAGGTACATCTTAATGACATTGGCATTGATATATGGATGTTGGGAATACAAGAAGGAGTAGAACGAGCCATTAAGTTGTGGAGGAACTCACTCTTGTAAGGTGTCACAAGAGCGAGTCTTGGCGGGATGTGGTTGTTTAAACCCCCTCTTTGTTGGTTGGAGAATTATGTTTTTAATGGGGTCCCTGGGCCAGAGCTCAGCGGACAGTGGAATATGGGTCCCTGGGGAGGAGCTCAGTGGACAGTGGAATAGATGGGTCCCTGGGGAGGAGCTCAGCGGACACAAGGAAAATGATCAAGGGGTATACCCAGATTCCCCCTTGAGCTAGGTGTACACGGCGGAGGGGGATATGGGGCTGGGATTTATAACAACCACATCTCTGGGCCGATAATCTTGTTTTTCTTGTTGATGTTTTTTCTTATAAAAAATAAAGGGCTGCTGTGGCCAAAATTTTAATCCATGTCACGCAGTGTGTGGTGTCTTATTTATTAGGTTACCAGGAGCGCAATTCACTAGTCCATCAGTCAAGCAGAGTGAAGGCAGATAGCCGTAACGTACATGACTGAGGCAGTGATAGATCCAGGAAAGGGTTAAGGAGTAAGGGATGGGGTTTTTACCTAAGGAATGTGGTGGGGGTCAGCGAGCAGGAGGAGAGATGGGGGGCAGGGGCCATATAAGAAATAGGTCCCATGTTAAGGTGTCATTCCTTTGTCCTGGACTCAAAGACTGAACCAGCAGTTGTCCCACCCACCCTCCCTATAATAAAGGGAAATGTATCAATATCAGGGACATTGCAACACTGTCAATATTCTAACAATGTTTTGGTATTCAACATCATCGGTATTTTATCAACATTATTAGTATTGTATCAATTGTTATCAGTAATGTATCCAAATTGACAATGTCATATCAACATATTAATATTGTATTAACATTTTAATATTGTATGTTACAGCAGCATTTGGCGGCGGGATGTGGTTGTTTAAACCCCCTCTTTGTTGGTTGGAGAATTATGTTTTTAATGGGGTCCCTGGGCCAGAGCTCAGCGGACAGTGGAATATGGGTCCCTGGGGAGGAGCTCAGTGGACAGTGGAATAGATGGGTCCCTGGGGAGGAGCTCAGCGGACACAAGGAAAATGATCAAGGGGTATACCCAGATTCCCCCTTGAGCTAGGTGTACACGGCGGAGGAGGATATGGGGCTGGGATTTATAACAACCACATCTCTGGGCCGATAATCTTGTTTTTCTTGTTGATGTTTTTTCTTATAAAAAATAAAGGGCTGCTGTGGCCAAAATTTTAATCCATGTCACGCAGTGTGTGGTGTCTTATTTATTAGGTTACCAGGAGCGCAATTCACTAGTCCATCAGTCATGCAAAAACAAGCCGCCATACAGCTCTATCGGCAAAAGACTTATAAAAAAAAAAAAAAAAAAGCTATAGCTCTAAATACAGCAATACCAAAACTTAAATAGTTTTTGGGAGACTTCCAGTTCCGGTGCTGGGATGTGAAGGAGCAGGGGGAAGCCGCTCCAGATGGCCCCTGTTCTTAAAAAAAAAAAAAAAACGACTCCCAGGAGCGCAGGGTACCCCGGAATGACAGGCTGGTGAGATCAATACTCGGCCGCCGCTAGTGTATGGAGCAGTACTTACTAAGAAGCGGGGGCACACCGAGTAAACCGGCGGAGACAGGTGGGAGGAGGCGGTGAGGGCTTCAAAGATGGCACCGGATGGTGTGCGTGAGGAAAGGGGGGGGCGAGAACAGCAGCTCACGGCAGGAGACCAGGTCAGTCCTCAGAGTGTGCATGATACAGGAGTGCAGGAGTCGTTGGGCAAAGAAATAGACTTACCCTCAGCTGGCTAAAGAGGTGGCATTGGTTACCTCAGTGAAGGAGGCCCTGTGAGCACCGCAGGAAAATGTGGAACAGCATAAACGGTGATTGACAGAAGCTGAGCAAAGGGTGTCGGATGCGGAGGAGGCCCTGACAAGGCTGGTAGGTCAGAACAAGGAGCTGTATACTATCACTCAGGCGATGAATGACAAGATCAATGACCTAGAGAACAGGTCCAGGAGCAGCAATATAAGGTTGGTGGGCCTGCCAAAGTCCGTGAATGCCAAACTACTAGATGCCATGTGTGAACTAGATGTACCTCAGGTACTGAGACTGAATCACAGATGCCGTGTGGAAAGAGCCCACAAAGTAGGTCCCATAATAGAGCTGGGAGGGAGAGGCGAAAGTGGCGCACCAGACCAGGAGAGATGGCAAAGGCACAGCAAGTTATAATAAAGTATATTGAGTACAAAGTCAAAGATTCTGCAGGCCTTCAGGAACAGGAGATAGCCGCTGAATGTTAAAGGGAACCAAACATCAGGATTTTCGTGTATAAGCTGCAGCCAGTGCAGTACTGGCACTATCATGCACAGTGTGTACATACCATCAGGGGGCAGCTCGGGTGTTTAGTCAGTGAAATCTAACTTTATAAAATTTTAAATTTCGTGCACTTTTTGATTGACGTGTGCACCTCTCTGTTAATGTCCGGGCGGGTTATGCAGGAGTTCCCCGCCCCCCCCACCAGCCTGTTCCTCCCTCTCTCCTGATGTCCGGGCGGGTTATGCACGTGTTCCCCGCCCCCCCCGCGCTGCCTGTTCCTCCCTCCCTCCCTCCGGCTGTATGTAAAATGCTAATCTTCAGAAACATGGCGCCGAGTGGGCCTCTGCGCATAGCGCTTATCTCCGGCGCCATGTTTCTGAAGTCCGCATTACACAGCTTGGTGTCTGCAGACTGCAGAACAGCTGATCGGAGGACGCGATCAGATGTAGCTATGATGACGTGCCGCCTCAGGACACCGGGCCAGGACAGGAGCTTGCCAGCAACATCGGGGGTCAGGTGAGGTAAGTTCACAATGGACTCACATGACCCCGTGACGGCAGTGCTGCGAGACCCGGTCACGGTAGTGATATCGGGCGGCACTGTCTTCACGGGGTCAGGTGAATGAAATTACTAGCACCTGTGATGTCATTGCCCCAGCAGGCACGCACACATTATACACACACATACACACACTATATATATATACACCAACACACACACTGCTGTGTGTGCGCCCCTGCGTTGACCTGGGCTCACCTTCTGAGTTCCAGGTCACTGCAGGAAAGCACTCACAGCTGTGTGTGTGTATAATGTGTGTATGCGCGTGTGTATAATGTGTGTATGCGCGTGTGTATAATGTGTGTATGCGCGTGTGTATAATGTGTGTATGCGCGTGTGTATAATGTGTGTATGCGCGCGTGTATAATGTGTGTATGCGCGCGTGTATAATGTGTGTATGCGCGCGTGTATAATGTGTGTATGCGCGCGTGTATAATGTGTGTATGCGCGCGTGTATAATGTGTGTATGCGCGCGTGTATAATGTGTGTATGCGCGCGTGTATAATGTGTGTATGCGCGCGTGTATAATGTGTGTATGCGCGCGTGTATAATGTGTGTGCGCGCGCGTGTATAATGTGTGTGCGCGCGCGTGTATAATGTGTGCGCGCGCGCGTGTATAATGTGTGCGCGCGCGCGTGTATAATGTGTGTGCGCGCGCGTGTATAATGTGTGTGCGCGCGCATGTGTATAATGTGTGCGCGCGCGCATGTGTATAATGTGTGCGCAGCGCGTGTATGTGTGCGCGCGCGCGCGTGTGTATAATGTGTGTGCGCGGCGCGCGTGTGTAATAATGTGTGTGCGTGCGTGCGCGCGCGTGTGTGTATAATGTGTGTATGCGCGTGTGTATAATGTGTGTATGCGCGTGTGTATAATGTGTGTATGCGCGTGTGTATAATGTGTGTATGCGCGTGTGTATAATGTGTGTATGCGCGTGTGTATAATGTGTGTATGCGCGTGTGTATAATGTGTGTATGCGCGTGTGTATGCGCGTGTGTATAATGTGTGTATGCGCGTGTGTATAATGTGTGTATGCGCGTGTGTATGCGCGTGTGTATAATGTGTGTATGCGCGTGTGTATAATGTGTGTATGCGCGTGTGTATAATGTGTGTATGCGCGTGTGTATAATGTGTGTATGCGCGTGTGTATAATGTGTGTGCGCGCGTGTGTATAATGTGTGTGCGCGCGTGTGTATAATGTGTGTGCGCGCGTGTGTATAATGTGTGTGCGCGCGTGTGTATAATGTGTGTGCGCGCGCGCGTGTATAATGTGTGTGTGCGCGCATGTGTATAATGTGTGTGCGCGCGCATGTGTATAATGTGTGTGCGCGCGCATGTGTATAATGTGTGTGCGCGCGCGCGCGTGTATAATGTGTGTGCGCCGCAGCGCGTGTATAATGTGTGTGCGCGCGCGCTGCGTGTATAATGTGTGTGCGCGCGCGCGTGTATAATGTGTGTGCGCGCGCGCGCGTGTATAATGTGTGTGCGCGCGCGCGCGTGTATAATGTGTGTGCGCGCGCGCGCGTGTATAATGTGTGTGCGCGCGCGCGCGTGTATAATGTGTGTGCGCGCGCGCGCGTGTATAATGTGTGCGCGCGCGTGTATAATGTGTGTGCGCGCGCGTGTATAATGTGTGTGCGCGCGCGTGTATAATGTGTGTGCGTGCGCGCGTGTGTGTATAATGTGTGTGCGTGCGCGCGTGTGTGTATAATGTGTGTGGGCGCGCGCGTGTATAATGTGTGTGCGCGCGCGGTGTATAATGTGTGTGCGCGCGCGTGTATAATGTGTGTGCGCGCGCGTGTATAATGTGTGTGCGCGCGCGCGCACGTGTATAATGTGTGTGCGCGCGCGCGTGTATAATGTGTGTGCGCGCGCGCGTGTATAATGTGTGTGCGCGCGCGTGTATAATGTGTGTGCGCGCGCGCGTGTATAATGTGTGTGCGCGCGCGCGCGCGTTTATAATGTGTGTGCGCGCGCGCGCGTGTATAATGTGTGTGCGCTGCGCGCGTGTATAATGTGTGTGCGCGCGCGCGTGTATAATGTGTGTGCGCGCGCGTGTATAATGTGTGTGCGCGCGCGTATAATGTGTGTGCGCGCGCGTATAATGTGTGCGCGCGCGCGCGTATAATGTGTGCGCGCGCGTATAATGTGTGCGCGCGCGTATAATGTGTGTGCGCGCGCGCGCGCGCGTATAGTGTGTGCGCGCGCGCGTGTATAGTGTGTGCGCGCGCGCGTGTATAGTGTGTGCGCGCGCGTGTATAGTGTGCGCGCGCGCGTGTATAGTGTGCGCGCGCGTGTATAATGTGTGCGTGCGCGCGTGTATAATGTGTGCGTGCGCGCGTGTATAATGTGTGCGTGCGCGCGTGTATAATGTGTGCGCGCGCGTATAATGCGCGCGCGTGTATAATGTGTGCGCGCGCGTGTATAATGTGTGTGCGCGCGCGTGTGTGTATAATGTGTGCGCGTGTGTGTATAATGTGTGTGCGTGCGTGCGCGCGCGCGTGTATAATGTGTGTGCGCGCGCGTGTGTATAATGTGTGTGCGCGCGCAGTGTGTATAATGTGCGTGCGCGCGCGTGTGTATAATGTGCGTGCGCGCGTTGTGTATAATGTGCGTGCGCGCGCGTGTGTATAATGTGCGTGCGCGCCGCGCGTGTATAATGTGTGTGCGCGCGTGTATAATGTGTGTGCGCGCGTGTGTATAATGTGTGTGCGCGCGTGTGTATAATGTGTGTGCGCGCGCGCGCGTGTATAATGTGTGTGTTCAGAGCACGGTATCTTGTATGCCGTAGCGACCGCATGATAACACAGGCCTCACTATTTGGTTGTGAATTTGGTTAACATTTATTCAGGTGCAGAAAGGGTTAACAAATTTTCAGTCAGTGGCTCTGAGGTATTCTGGCTCTGACAGGTTTAGTCTGGTTTTTGCGCGCCCGTTTTGCTGCCAGCTGATTGGATCAGCTGGGAGAAAGTGCGGGTAATTTTAACTATAAAAGTAGCTGCTTCCGTCAGCTGGCTGTCAGAAGAATTGAAGATCAAGAAGAACAGCTGATGGAGAGCCTGCTACAGGAGTTCATGAAGAGGGCGAGCGAGGTCGGCGGAGAAGCCTGGCTTAAACAATGCCTGGCGGTGCCCAGGCGGCCAGCAGAAGCGGAGGAAGAGATGGACTGCGACGCTGCGGTGATTCAACTCACCGCTCCTGAGGAGATGGCAGCGCTGACTGAGGAAATCCCAGCAAGGAGGAGGTCTCGGAGACGCAGCAGCTTCCTCCCCCCGACGTCATCGTCCAGAGAAGAGGGGAATGCCGGAGCGGAGTTATCACCGCCCATCTTGTCTGCCGGGACTTCAGCACGTCATCCTCCTGCACCCGGTCATGTGTCCAGGAAGAGGAAGAGTGGATCATCTAGTCAGCGCCGTCGTAAAAGCGCGGCGCTGACCCAGGGATTTGAAAATCCTAGCAGGAGCAGGGCTGCACCAGCAAGTGTGAGCGTGCCGGAGGCCGGAAGAGCGACGGGGGCCCCCTGGTCTGACCCCCCGTCTGAAGAAGATGATCTGCCAGCTGGAGCCAGAGAACAGGATCGTCAGCGTGGCTCAGCTGCAGAAGCTGGAATTCCTGAGGAGGGCCGAGGATCGCAGAGCGGAAGGAGGGGTGAGATGTTCAATGTTCCCCTGTCTGTCTCGTGTGTCGACCCTCTGTCTGTTAGTATGGAGTCTGTAGTTAGGAAGGTGTTAGGAGAATTGTTAGCAGGGGGAGGGACGCCTAGGGGGGGTAGTGCAGCCCCTATTGGTAGTCAGGAGTCCATGTCATTGCCTGGTTATTTATTTAAAGAGGCATTGACATGTGACTTGTCTCCCCTGGGTTTTCATCTGCCGCAGCCAGTTAAAGAAAAGATTTATAAGGGGGAATTTATTGATTTATTTTCTCTGCTTCCGTCTAACAGAGAAAATGTTAATAAAGAGGATAAGACGGAGTTGGATGATAGGAAGAAAGGTCCCCTTGGATCTTTTCATAACTGGCTGCAGGCATTTTGCATCTTTTTCCTCTGTTTTAGGGGACAGGAACCCTTCTGTTTGTTCGGGGTTATTTCAGCACCTTGACAGCATACTGGAAGCTTATCGCAGCTTCGGCGGTCAGGCATGGCTGACTTATGATGAGAGTTTTCGTCAGAAGTTAGCCATCCATCGCAGTATGCTGTGGGGTCAAAAAGACATCGGTCTTTGGCTGAATCTGATGCTTCCTCAGAGAAGCCAGTTTGGTAGACAGAGTATTAATAATTCTACTGTTAGTAAAGGATTTTGTTTCGCTTACAATGAATCAAATTGTAAGTTTGCATCTAACTGCAGATTTCGGCATGAGTGCTCCTTCTGCGGGGGCAATCATGCCGTCATCAAATGCTTTAAGAAACAGAATCAGAGTAACCAGCAGCAACACAACAGTAAAGAGTCCATTTTTAAAGGCGGCGACTCTAGTGAGGTTACAAAACATGCTGGGTTGGTTAAGGCGCTTCCTAGTCAGACAGAAGGCTGATACTCAGGGATTATCATCTTCGGGTTCTTATATTAGTTTGGCACATCAGCTTAAGGAAGATTTGTTTATGTGGCGGTACTTTTTCGGCGGGAGTTTTGAACTTTCCTACGTTTTGTAGTTGTTTTTTGGTCAGGGTGAGTACGGTGTTGGTGTTTTTTGTCAAGGGGAATTATTATTTGAGTTTTGGCGCAATTATTGGAAGGTTAGTGTTGTGACGGGCAATAGTACGGTAATGTCCTTATTTCCAGTTTGGTTGAGGTCTGGGGTAAGTTGTGGTCAAATCAAAGGATGCTGTTGGTACCAGATAGCAGGAACCAGACAGGGTTAATAAGTTGGACAATGCTCTGTCTCTGCAGGATCGGGAAGAACTTTTTTGTATGGAACCGATGGCAATTTCTCTCGGGAGCCCGTGCCCAGAAGCTTTATGGAATGTAGTGATGGCTTAGTTGTTTCGGCTATTAAGAGGTCTATTGCTGATTCAACATGGGCCAGGTATTCGGCCGCATGGTTAGAATGGCAGAATTTTTGTGTTTTTCATAAAGTGGATTGTTTTCAGAGTAATGTGAGTTTAGCGCTTGAATTTCTGGATTTTTTGATGAGAAAGAATTTAGCGGTGGGGTCAGTTTCTAATATTTTTTCAGGTGTGTCTTTTTTCTTGAGATTGCATGGTCTGTTGTCATTGAAGAGTTTTTTCCCAGTTCAACAGGCTTTGAAAGGTTATAGGAAAAGGACGTGGAAGCCGGATAATCGTAGACCTATTTCGCTTAAGTTATTGCTCTCTTTGTGGAATGTGTTGCCATATATTTGCGTTAATGACTTTGAGTCAATGGTGTTTAGGGTGGCATTCGTTTTAGCATATTTTGGAGCTTTTAGGATTAGTGAGTTAGTTTCTGTTAGTAGGAGTCGGTTGTCAGGATTGATGTTTTCAGATGTTTTTGTTACTGATATGTCGTTGAGGATTTGTATTGGTAGCCCATTCTTTTCGTATAGGGGCAGCTACGGAAGCAGCCATAAGGGGGTTACCGGCTAGTAAAATTATGGGGATTGGGAGATGGGAGTCAAAGCGTTACAAAATTTATGTCCGTCCAAGGTTGTTAGTATAAAATTTCTTTTTCTTTTTTGTAGGTCCCATTGTCATTTGGATAGTGGGACACTCTTACATATTTTGGGCCAAGAGAAGAGCATCAGGAAGGTCATATGGAGAGAATTTAGCCATTAATATTGAACATTTTAACATTTTGTGGTACAGCGTTAGAGGTATGAGCTGGGACGGACTGATGAAGGAGATGAGCTGTTTAAAAACATTGTGGCCTTCTCCAAATTTAATCATTTTGCACTTGGGCGGGAATGATATTGGAAAAGTGAAAACTCTTGATCTGATTGCTGCCATGCGAAGAGACCTTTCAATCATTAGGTCATGGTTTCCTGATGCGGGTTTGGTCTTTTCCGAAATCGTTCCCCGTTTGCAGTGGCATTGTGACAGGCTGAGGTTCCGGGAGCGGATTCGGAAAAGGATAAACCGTGCCATGGAAAGGTTTTTACCAGTTATAAATGGGTCAACCTACAGACATCTTGATCTGGAAGGTTTTCTGAGTGGCCTTTACAGGGATGATTTAGTCCATCTGTCAGACGTGGGATTGGACATATTCAATTTAGGGCTCCAAAATTGTATCGAGAAATGGCTGTGATATTTGTTAGTGGGGGTGGGCCAAGGACTGTTAGTCCTTGGCGTTTGGGTAAAGTCGCCAGTTTTACTGGCGGACTGGTTGTTTATGGTATATGGTTATGGAAGAATTTTAATAAAATATTGGTTTTAATTATTTATTAATTTATTTATTATGTAACCCTTAATAAATGTCACGGCCATTTTATGCCATTTACTTTATTCAAGTGTGGTGTCTTTAATTTAATGGGTAGGCCTTGTGTTGTCATGTTCAGAGCACGGTATCTTGTATGCCGTAGCGACCGCATGATAACACAGGCCTCACTATTTGGTTGTGAATTTGGTTAACATTTTATTCAGGTGCAGAAAGGGTTAACAAATTTTCAGTCAGTGGCTCTGAGGTATTCTGGCTCTGACAGGTTTAGTCTGGTTTTTGCGCGCCCGTTTTGCTGCCAGCTGATTGGATCAGCTGGGAGAAAGTGCGGGTAATTTTAACTATAAAAGTAGCTGCTTCCGTCAGCTGGCTGTCAGAAGAATTGAAGATCAAGAAGAACACCCACCCCCCCCCTGGAGAAAGACTACTTCATGAACTGCTCTCGTCGTGACATTTGTTAGTGGGAAAGTCGCCAGTTTTACTGGTGGACTGGTTGGTTATGGACTTCTTTTTGAAAGTATTGGGTAAAGTCGCCAGTTTTACTGGCGGACTGGTTGTTTATGGTATATGGTTATGGAAGAATTTTAATAAAATATTGGTTTTAATTATTTATTAATTAATTTATTTATTATGTAACCCTTAATAAATGTCACGGCCATTTTATGCCATTTACTTTATTCAAGTGTGGTGTCTTTAATTTAATGGGTAGGCCTTGTGTTGTCATGCGCGCGTGTATAATGTGTGTGCGCGCGCGTGTATAATGTGTGCGCGCGCGTGTATAATGTGTGTGCGCGCGCGCGCGTGTATAATGTGTGTGCGCGCGCGCGTGTATAGTGTGTGTGCGCGCGCGCGCGTATAGTGTGTGTGCGCGCGCGCGTATAGTGTGTGCGCGCGCGCGTATAATGTGTGCGCGCGCGCGTGTATAATGTGTGCGCGCGCGCGTGTATAATGTGTGCGCGCGCGCGTGTATAATGTGTGCGCGCGCGTGTATAATGTGTGCGCGCGCGCACGCGTGTATAATGTGTGCGCGCGCGCGCGCGTGTATAATGTGTGCGCGCGCGCGCGTGTATAATGTGTGCGCGCGCGCGCGTATAATGTGTGCGCGCGCGCGTGTATAATGTGCGTGCGCGCGTGTGTATAATGTGCGTGCGCGCGCGCGTGTGTATAATGTGCGTGCGCGCGTGTGTATAATGTGCGTGCGCGCGCGCGCGCGCGTGTATAATGTGCGTGCGCGCGCGCGTGTATAATGTGCGTGCGCGCGTGTATAATGTGCGCGCGCGTGTATAATGTGCGTGCGCGCGTGTATAATGTGTGTGCGCGCGCGCGTGTATAATGTGTGCGCGCGTGCGCGTATAGTGTGTGCGCGCGCGCGCGTATAGTGTGTGCGCGCGTATAATGTGTGCGCGCGCGCGTATAATGTGTGCGCGCGCGCGTGTATAATGTGTGTGCGCGCGCGTGTATAATGTGTGCGCGCGTGTATAATGTGTGCGCGCGCGCGCGTGTATAATGTGTGCGCGCGCGCGCGTGTATAATGTGTGCGCGCGCGCGCGCGTGTATAATGTGTGCGCGCGCGCGCGTGTATAATGTGTGCGCGCGCGCGCGTGTATAATGTGTGCGCGCGCGCGCGTGTATAATGTGTGCGCGCGCGTATAATGTGTGCGCGCGCGTATAATGTGTGCGCGCGCGCGTGTATAATGTGTGCGCGCGCGTATAATGTGTGCGCGCGCGCGTATAATGTGTGCGCGCGCGCGTGTATAATGTGTGCGCGCGCGTGTATAATGTGTGCGCGCGCGTGTATAATGTGTGCGCGCGCGCGCGTGTATAATGTGTGCGCGCGCGCGCGTGTATAATGTGTGCGCGCGCGCGTATAATGTGTGCGCGCGCGCGTGTATAATGTGCGTGCGCGCGTGTGTATAATGTGCGTGCGCGCGCGCGTGTGTATAATGTGCGTGCGCGCGTGTGTATAATGTGCGTGCGCGCGCGCGTGTATAATGTGCGTGCGCGCGCGCGTGTATAATGTGCCGTGCGCGCGTGTATAATGTGCGCGCGCGCGTGTATAATGTGCGTGCGCGCGTGTATAATGTGTGTGCGCGCGCGCGTGTATAATGTGTGCGCGCGTGCGCGTATAGTGTGTGTGCGCGCGCGCGTATAGTGTGTGCGCGCGTATAATGTGTGCGCGCGCGCGTATAATGTGTGCGCGCGCGCGTGTATAATGTGTGCGCGCGCGCGTGTATAATGTGTGCGCGCGCGCGTGTATAATGTGTGCGCGCGCGCGTGTATAATGTGTGCGCGCGCGCGCGCGTGTATAATGTGTGCGCGCGCGCGTGTATAATGTGTGCGCGCGCGCGTGTATAATGTGTGCGCGCGCGCGCGTGTATAATGTGTGCGCGCGCGCGCGTGTATAATGTGTGCGCGCGCGCGTGTATAATGTGTGCGCGCGCGCGTGTATAATGTGTGCGCGCGCGCGCGTGTATAATGTGTGCGCGCGCGCGTATAATGTGTGCGCGCGCGCGTATAATGTGTGCGCGCGCGCGTGTGTATAATGTGCGTGCGCGCGCGCGTGTGTATAATGTGCGTGCGCGCGTGTGTATAATGTGCGTGCGCGCGCGCGTGTATAATGTGCGTGCGCGCGCGTGTATAATGTGCGCGCGCGCGCGTGTATAATGTGCGTGCGCGCGTGTATAATGTGTGTGCGCGCGCGCGTGTATAATGTGTGCGCGCGTGCGCGTATAGTGTGTGCGCGCGTATAGTGTGTGCGCGCGCGCGCGTATAATGTGTGCGCGCGCGCGCGTATAATGTGTGCGCGCGCGCGTATAATGTGTGCGCGCGCGTATAATGTGTGCGCGCGCGCGCGTATAATGTGTGCGCGCGCGCGCGTATAATGTGTGCGCGCGCGCGCGTATAATGTGTGCGCGCGCGCGCGTATAATGTGTGCGCGCGCGCGCGTATAATGTGTGCGCGCGCGCGCGTATAATGTGTGCGCGCGCGCGGCGTATAATGTGTGCGCGCGCGTGTATAATGTGTGCGCGCGTGTATAATGTGTGCGCGCGTGTATAATGTGTGCGCGCGCGCGTGTATAATGTGTGCGCGCGCGCGTGTATAATGTGTGCGCGCGCGCGTATAATGTGTGCGCGCGCGTATAATGTGTGCGCGCGCGTATAATGTGTGCGCGCGCGTATAATGTGTGCGCGCGCGTATAATGTGTGCGCGCGCGCGTATAATGTGTGCGCGCGCGCGTATAATGTGCGTGCGCGCGCGCGTGTGTATAATGTGCGTGCGCGCGCGCGTGTGTATAATGTGCGTGCGCGCGCGTGTATAATGTGCGTGTGCGCGCGCGTGTATAATGTGCGTGCGCGCGCGCGCGTGTATAATGTGCGTGCGGCTGCGCGCGCGTGTATAATGTGTGTGCGCGCGTGTATAATGTGTGTGCGCGCGCGCGTGTATAATGTGTGTGCGCGCGTGTATAATGTGTGCGCGCGCGCGTGTATAATGTGTGCGCGCGCGCGTGTATAATGTGTGTGCGCGCGTGTATAATGTGTGCGCGCGCGTGTATCAATGTGTGCGCGCGCGTGTATAATGTGTGCGCGCGCGTGTATAATGTGTGCGCGCGCGTGTATAATGTGTGTGCGCGCGCGCGTGTATAATGTGTGCGCGCGCGTGTATAATGTGTGTGCGCGCGCGCGTGTATAATGTGTGTGCGCGCGTGTATAGTGTGTGCGCGCGCGTGTATAGTGTGTGCGCGCGCGTGTATAATGTGTGCGCGCGCGAACCGGTTCCCCCTCCCCACCGCGCAATGAAGGAGACCACACATGGAATATCTTTCTTTGTTCTTTATTGAAGGTATCCACGTAACACCATTCAATTTTGATATAAAAAGGGGGTTGCTTGATATTTTGGCCACAGCTTTAACCACAGGCACAAATCCGCCTTAAACCTGAGGGAGGAGGCCCGATGCCTACGGCCGTCCGTGGCAGGTTGGCTCTCACCAAATCCCTCTTCCACCGGCTGTGACTTCCGAACTTGTAACAAAACCTTCTTAAGGGAGGGAGGGCGGGCGATGCTCACCCTGAGGGCAGATGTGGTAAGAGAAAGGAGGGACTCCGGCAGCTGTTTATATGCCCTGTAGGAGGTCCCAGCAGGGAAGGGGGGCAGCGGGGGGCATTGCACAGTGGGGAGGAGGGAGAGGTGACCATGGGGGGGACGTAGCGAGGGGCTCAGCAGTCAGGGGCAGCGGCAGCGGCCGCAGTGCCCTCCAGACTGCCGAGACCCACCAACCGGTTCCCCCTCCCCACCGCGCAATGAAGGAGACCACACATGGAATATCTTTCTTTGTTCTTTATTGAAGGTATCCACGTAACACCATTCAATTTTGATATAAAAAGGGGGTTGCTTGATATTTTGGCCACAGCTTTAACCACAGGCACAAATCCGCCTTAAACCTGAGGGAGGAGGCCCGATGCCTACGGCCGTCCGTGGCAGGTTGGCTCTCACCAAATCCCTCTTCCACCGGCCACGGAGTGGCGAAGGCCCACGCCTGAGCGGCGAAGGCCCACGCCTGAGCTGCGACCCCCATACAGGGCCCTCATGGCCCGCTCAACCCCGTCCTGGATGTCTGACAGGAAAATATCCAGACCTATGTCATTGAGGCTAAAACCATCCTCTAGCACCAATCTGCTGATCTCTGATTCCAGCAACTCATATCCCAGCACTATCCCTCTTCCTGATGCTATAAATTTGGCGATCTGCATATTGACATGCCGCCTTGACCTCTCCACAGCCGCTATGTTCCTTGCCCCTATCCAGCTTAATCTTGGTAATATACTGGACCATACCACCACTACGTTGCTGAAGAAGCCGCTAAACCTATCCAGGTCTGCTTGCATGACCGCAAGCAGTTCCTGGATCCTCACATTTACCAGGTCGTTCCCACCCGCGTGGATGGCTAGCACTACTGGGCCCGTGGCTATCCTTGCTATGTTCACTACCTCGGGCAGGACCTGTGTCCAGGCCATGCCCCGAACTCCTCTCCAATGGAACTTGAGGTGATGAAATCCCAGCTCGCTTCCACCTGGTCTCGACTCGGCCCGCCGTGCTGCCCAGAATATGTGTGAGTGACCTAGGATCCAAATGATAGGTCTCGCCGGATCTAGGAAGAAAAGCTGTTAGCAACTGTACTCAGCATATTTATCATAGTGTCAGCGTCCATCATTGTATTAGTGTTGTCATAGCTTTTGGTGGCGGAACTACGGGACTGAATGGTTAGCAATGATTAGTTATCTGAGGGATGTGGAAAGATGTAGTGACTGCCGAGGCTGGTTCGAGGTTAAAACTTGTGGTAAAATTTGGTGGTTTGCAGGGATCGGGGGGTTAAATTAGATCTGGCCTAATATAGCGGAAGAAACAGTCTGATTTCCAACGCCCTATCCGCTTTATCTCCTCGTTCGAGAAGCCGGCCCTTGCTGCCTCGGTTGCTGCGCCTATGCGGAAGGAGTGTGTGCTGTAATCCCCTGGCTGTAAGCCCAGGTTGGAAAGTGACGTTTTTAGCAAGGCTGAAAACTGCGTTGCCGTGAGCGGGGATCCATCCGCGTGCTCTAAAAAGAATTTATTGGGAACCCGAGACTCTAAGTAACACTGCAAGATAAGGATGGGACAGAGGGGGCCGGGAAACGGGAAAATGGGGAACCAAACTCCTCTACCGAGCTGATCAGTTTTAGAGCGCCTTATGCGAACTCGTACTCCACCATTGCAAATTATAACGTCATCGCGTAGCAGACCCCCAGGACGAGCTGATGATCTGCTGACTAATTCACTGACTCGCAAAGCCCCAAAGAATGCAAGCGAGAAGGCAGCCGAGAACAAGCGGACCTCGCTGTCATTGGCGCATACGTCGCCTAGCTGGTTTATTATGCCTGAGAGGATGGCAAATGAAATGGGCCTTCTGCTTTCAGTGCACTGCCGCTTCCGCTTCCAGCCTTTAACGGCCTGCGTAAACAGGAAGGACTTGGTGACATCAGGCCATCCACGAACCCGGAAGTGAAAGGCTATGCCTGCGAGCCGCTGCTGCGCTACTATACCCGACACGCCATTACTATGCAAATGCGCTATATACCGAGCAACGGAGTTGCTGAGAAAATAAGCAGACACCTGGCTAGGCAGCGGTTGTGCTATATTTAACCATTCGTTCCAAGCCTTACCGTACGAACGCCACGTAGATGGAGCTAGAGATGCCTGGACCAAAGGCATCAGCTGTCCTCGGGGACCGTCCAAAGGAACTGTGGACAGTTCTGGCCCATGCTGTCCGCTTCCGGATGTAATACACGAAACTTCTGAAATTCAAAACGTGATAAGGCATCAGCAATATTGTTATCGATCCCTGGCACGTGACGGGCCCTGAACCAGATGTTATGCTCGAGGCACTTGAGGACTAAATAGCGCAGTAAGCTGATCACTGGCGGGGAAGAAGATGCCAGGTGGTTAATGGCGTGGACGACACTTATGTTGTCGGTCCAGAAGCAGATTCGTTTATTCGCCAGCTGATCTGCCCAAAGATCCGTAGCTACAATTATAGGGAACAGCTCAAGTAAAGTGAGGTTTTTTGTCCAACCTGACAAGTGCCATTTTTGGGGCCAGCGACTAGCGCACCACTTGGGACCAAGGAAAACTCCGAATCCGGTGGACCCGGCAGCATCCGAAAATAGAGATATGTCAGAGCTGGAAACCTCCTGTTCCTGGAAACACGTGCGTCCATTGTAAGTAGCTAGAAAAGACCTCCATACACGTAGGTCCTCCCGTAGGGCGCTGGTGATGCGAATCCTGTGGTGGGGGGCAGCTATGCCCCTAGTGGCCAGGCAAAGCCTACGGGAAAAGATCCTTCCCATAGGCATGACTCTACAGGCGAAGGCGAGCAAGCCTAATAAAGATTGCATTTGCGCCAGGGTTACCTTACGAACCGCACAGAACCCGTCGATGAGCGATGTTGTTTTTTGGACCTTTTCCAGTGGTAACCGAAACATCATGGTAATTGAGTCTATTTCAATTCCCAAAAAGGAAAGGCATGTCACAGGGCCAACTGTTTTTTCGTTTGACAGCGGAACCCCGAATTTGTCCGCTAGTGCCTGGAATGAATTTAACGCAATAGCGCATGTTTCCGAGTTGGCGGGGCCAACGAACAGGAAATCATCTAGATAATGGGTGACTGATTTGATCTTTACCACGTCCTTAACCACCCATTCTAGGAAGGTGCTGAAGAGCTCGAAGTGAGAGCAGGATATGGAGCAACCCATGGGAAGACACATGTCATAGAAGAAATTTTTGTTGAAATAGCACCCTAGCAGGTGGTGACAATCAGGGTGCACTGGTAGCAGGCGAAAGGCGGACGCTATGTCCGATTTAGCCATTAATGCTCCTTGCCCTGCTTTGCTTACCAGTCCGACTGCTTTGTCAAAAGACGCGTAGGACACTGCTGAGTCCTCTGTGGGGATGCCGTCATTTACTGACCTCCCGGCCGGGAAGGATAAGTGGTGTATGAGGCGAAATTCACCCTTTTCTTTTTTAGGCACAACCCCTAGGGGTGAAACGCGAAGGTTTGGGAATGGTAATTTAGTGAATGGGCCTGCTACGCGGCCTAGTGCCACTTCCTTGAGTAATTTGTTTTCCAGGACCTGTGGGAGGTCCCGGGCAGATTTTAGGTTGGGGGCAAAGGTTGGTTCTGAGGAGAAATTAAAGGGGATAAAGAAACCGTGGGTGAAACCGTCTCTGATGGTGTCAGCCGCCGCCTTATTGGGGTAACGTTCGAGCCATGGCTCCATCTCGTGCACGATCACTGGGGTCCTTGGGACCTGGTGGTGCATTTTTTGCATGGTGCCTTGTTGTTTGCTTATCGCATTTGGTGGAGGTGTGATTTCCCCCGCAGGATGAACACTCATGCTTGTATTTGCAGAGACCTTGATACCTGCAATGGCCTTCGTTGAAGAGCCAGCAGCAACCTGGTCTGCGAACGTTTGCGGCTCCCGGTGTGCCGTGGTTTGGGGAAAATTGGCCTGGAAAGGACTGAAAGGACTTTTGCGCCATCATGAGTCTGAGCCACGAATCGGTTGCCTTTACACCCCAACCCAATTGTGGTTGGAGTGCCAGGCGTCTCCTAAATTCTTCATCATACTTCCACCACGCTGATCCCCCATGGGTTTTATAGGAGTTGTAAATGGTGTCGCAGTAAGTGAAGAGTTCTGAGCATCGTTCGGGGTGCTTCTGACCCATCACGCACCCCATAACGCAGAAAGCCTGCAACCAATTATTTATGGTCTTGGCTACGGTGGATTTTTTAGCGAATTGGCGGTCGTTGCCTCGTCTTTCCTTGTCGACGGTGTTTTGATCCGCAGATATTAGGGACCAGATATCCACATAATCATTAGCCCAAATTTTTTGGACTGTTTCCGGGGTTAGGTGGGTTCCAAGCGGTGAAACACCACAATAGAACATGTCCCTGTGTAGGTCAGGGCGCTGATGCGCTATGTCTTGGCGTTTTACGAACGCGGGGTTAACTAGAACTAGTCCCGACGGTGAACGAACCGCTTCCCTCATTACTCCTGGATGGGTCCCCCCTGCCCAAGCGCTGGTAAAGCTGTACTCACCGGCCGATGTGGTAGGTTGGTCCTCTGGCGCCGCCATCTGGGGTAGTTCTTCGGGTAGTGGTTCGCTGCCGTGGTGGTGATTAGCAAACCTTTCGCCTGGAGGGCCGCTTAGTGAGCGGCTGCGGCGAGAGTCGGATGACGCAGTGCTGGATGGCGTGTGGTGTCTCCTGCGGGATGATCTCTTGCTGCGGTTGGATGAACGGAAATGGTGATTGTGCCGTGAGCGCCGGGAGTGACGCCCGTGGCTATCTCGGCTTCTGCTGCGGGAAGTGGACGGTGATCTTCTGTGGTTATGACCCCTAAGGGGTCTACGATGGAGAGCTGATGATCCTGGCTCGGCTGACCCCACGCGTGATGAGTGCCTTGCTTCTATCTGCGGTTGGCTTACTGGCAGGATGGGCGATGGATGGATTGCAGGGGTTGGCAGGGGGTGCAGGGGGGGTAAATCTAATGGAGGAGTACCTTGGATTTCCTGCGGTTGTAGCTGTAGGTTGGAGCATGGCGGTGTCAGGGGTAAAGATGGATCCTCTTCACCATGGAACTCCGTGCTCTTGCTAGGGTCAGATTGGGAAAGGTGCCCATGATGGTCCCTGCATTCCTGGTGCGAGTCAGAGTGTGCTGATCCCTCGGCTGAAGAGCTTCTGCTTTCTGATGCTCCCATAATGTGGCCTGGATGCTGATGTGTGATTAGAGGGCAGTGGAGATTGCTGGCTGGAGGGTGGGTGCTTGACTGCTGCAGACCACCACGTTCGCTTTGTAAAGAATGCGAACGCTGGGCAGGAAATGCAGTTATAAAGCATGTTTGTTTATGACTGCATTTCCCTTTAAATTTGCCGCTTTTACTTTTAATGACATCACTTCCGGTCCGGGGGCCGAAAACCGGAAGTACAGTATAGTCACATGGTTGCCGAGTCACAGGAAGTGACTCGGCTGCCATGGATACCGGATGTGACGCAGCCTCAGCATGGAGCGGTAAGCAACATGAGGGGCGCGTCATGCTGGGCGGTGCAGAGTGCCTGGGGGAGGCGCTCTGCATTGTGGTGGCGAACGTGATGCCAGGGTGGGGGCAGCATTCCTGAGGGGAGGGGGAGCATCGCTGCGTGGCGTGGACGAACGCGATGCCTGGTGGGGGGCAGCATGCCTGGGTGTCGGAGGAGCAGCGCTGCGCGATATTATTGTATGCGACGCCCGATGGGGCAGGGGATAGGTGGCCGGGGGTGAGAGCGGACCGGACCTTCTGGACCGGGCCGCCCTGCGCCTGGGGTCTGTTGTGGGGCTTAGACGCTGCGGTGGACGGGAGGGTCTGGAAGACCTGCGCCCACCGCTGCTGGGAACCGGCAGGAGGGAGCTGGTGCCCACAAGGGAGGCAAGCCAATCGGCTCCCTCCCGTCCGATCCTTTCTCTTACCGCTGCTTCCAGGGGGTCCATCGGCGATGCTCACCCTGAGGGCAGATGTGGTAAGAGAAAGGAGGGACTCCGGCAGCTGTTTATATGCCCTGTAGGAGGTCCCAGCAGGGAAGGGGGGCAGCGGGGGGCATTGCACAGTGGGGAGGAGGGAGATGTGACCATGGGGGGGACGTAGCAAGGGGCTCAGCAGTCAGGGGCAGCGGCCGCAGTGCCCTCCAATGTATGCGCGCG
>NC_134354.1:326055827-326155827 GCF_048569485.1 Anomaloglossus baeobatrachus
GAAGCAGCCATAAGGGGGTTACCGGCTAGTAAAATTATGGGGATTGGGAGATGGGAGTCAAAGCGTTACAAAATTTATGTCCGTCCAAGGTTGTTAGTATAAAATTTCTTTTTCTTTTTTGTAGGTCCCATTGTCATTTGGATAGTGGGACACTCTTACATATTTTGGGCCAAGAGAAGAGCATCAGGAAGGTCATATGGAGAGAATTTAGCCATTAATATTGAACATTTTAACATTTTGTGGTACAGCGTTAGAGGTATGAGCTGGGACGGACTGATGAAGGAGATGAGCTGTTTAAAAACATTGTGGCCTTCTCCAAATTTAATCATTTTGCACTTGGGCGGGAATGATATTGGAAAAGTGAAAACTCTTGATCTGATTGCTGCCATGCGAAGAGACCTTTCAATCATTAGGTCATGGTTTCCTGATGCGGGTTTGGTCTTTTCCGAAATCGTTCCCCGTTTGCAGTGGCATTGTGACAGGCTGAGGTTCAGGGAGCGGATTCGGAAAGGGATAAACCGTGCCATGGAAAGGTTTTTACCAGTTATAAATGGGTCAACCTACAGACATCTTGATCTGGAAGGTTTTCTGAGTGGCCTTTACAGGGATGATTTAGTCCATCTGTCAGACGTGGGATTGGACATATTCAATTTAGGGCTCCAAAATTGTATCGAGAAATGGCTGTGATATTTGTTAGTGGGGGTGGGCCAAGGACTGTTAGTCCTTGGCGTTTGGGTAAAGTCGCCAGTTTTACTGGCGGACTGGTTGTTTATGGTATATGGTTATGGAAGAATTTTAATAAAATATTGGTTTTAATTATTTATTAATTAATTTATTTATTATGTAACCCTTAATAAATGTCACGGCCATTTTATGCCATTTACTTTATTCAAGTGTGGTGTCTTTAATTTAATGGGTAGGCCTTGTGTTGTCATGTTCAGAGCACGGTATCTTGTATGCCGTAGCGACCGCATGATAACACAGGCCTCACTATTTGGTTGTGAATTTGGTTAACATTTTATTCAGGTGCAGAAAGGGTTAACAAATTTTCAGTCAGTGGCTCTGAGGTATTCTGGCTCTGACAGGTTTAGTCTGGTTTTTGCGCGCCCGTTTTGCTGCCAGCTGATTGGATCAGCTGGGAGAAAGTGCGGGTAATTTTAACTATAAAAGTAGCTGCTTCCGTCAGCTGGCTGTCAGAAGAATTGAAGATCAAGAAGAACACCCCCCCCCCCCCCCTGGAGAAAGACTACTTCATGAACTGCTCTCGTCGTGACATTTGTTAGTGGGAAAGTCGCCAGTTTTACTGGTGGACTGGTTGGTTATGGACTTCTTTTTGAAAGTATTGGGTAAAGTCGCCAGTTTACTGGCGGACTGGTTGTTTATGGTATATGGTTATGGAAGAATTTTAATAAAATATTGGTTTTAATTATTTATTAATTAATTTATTTATTATGTAACCCTTAATAAATGTCACGGCCATTTTATGCCATTTACTTTATTCAAGTGTGGTGTCTTTAATTTAATGGGTAGGCCTTGTGTTGTCATGTGCGCGTGTGTGTATAATGTGTGTGCGCGCGTGTGTATAATGTGTATGTGCGCGTGTGTGTGTATAATGTGTGTGCGCGCGTGTGTATAATGTGTATGTGCGCGTGTGTGTGTATAATGTGTGTGCGCGCGTATAGTATGTGTGTGTGTGCGCGCGCGCCTCTCTGCTGGGGCACTGACGTCACAGGTGGAAGTGAGGGGCTGCTCTCACAATCAATGGGGGACTTTTAGTTCTGCATTGAACGTACCAGGGAGTATGAGATCAACCCCAGATTTGGATCTCGGTGGACCTGGATTATGGATGTCACAGGGAATTAAATTTGAAAATATGGCGTCTATTGTGTTCTAATGTCTATTTTTATGTCTTTTCAGGGTCAACTTTGGAGAACGTCGGGGGACATCTAAATGGATTACGGCGGACCTTTAGCATTTTAATAATTTTGTTAATAAATTGGTCAACGAGGGATGGCGTTGGGTTTTTTTTTGTTCTAATAAAAAGTATTCCTTTCAAATAAAGGAATTCGTAATGGGGGTGTCTACTAGATGCCCACCCATTACTAATACCAGAACTTGATGTCAGCTGGCAATTCACAGCTGTTATCAACCCCATATATTACCTCATTTGCCACCGCACCAGGGCAACGGGATGAGTTGGGGCGAAGCGCCAGTATTGGCACGTCTGATGGATGCGCCACTTATGGGGCGGCTGCAGCCTGCTATTTTTAGGCTGGGAGTGTCCAATAACAGTGGACCTCCCTAGTCTGAGAATATCAGACCCCAGCTGTCCGCTTTACCTTGGCTGGTGATCCAATTTGGGGGGGACCCCACGTTTTTTGTTTTAAATTATTTATTTAATGTAAAATAACAGCGTGGGGTGCCCTCTGTTTTGGATTACCAGCCAAGGTAAAGCTGCCAGCTGTGGTCTGCAGGCTGCAGCCGTCTGCTTTACCCTAGCTGGCTACAAAAAATAGGGGGGACCCCACATCGTTTTTTTAAAATATTTATTTATTTTTTGGCTAATTACAAGGCTAGGCACCCTTTAGTGTCACATGAAAGTCACTAAAGGGTGCCAGCTTAGAATATGCAGCGGGTGGGACATTATATAGGTCTTTCTCATCTATCTATCCATCTATCCATCTTTCCCTCTATCCATTATCTGTCTATCGATTATCTATATTATTTATTGCAGTTCAGCATAAAAAAACCGCAGGAACCAACCTGTGGAAAAACCGCGCGAAAACTGCAGGAAAAGCGCATGCGTTTTTCCTGCGGTTTTGGTGCGTTGGCTGCACAAGCCACCTTCCAACATACATATCGATGAAAAATTCATTATACAACCGCAAGTAGCAGCAGCATAGGTGGCGAGGACGCGGCAGGCAGCGGGGATAGGTAAGCTCTATGAATACTCCACCTCCTCCTACTTCTCCATCATCATTCTCCTCCTCCTCATAATCCTCCTCCTCCATCATTATTATCCTCCTCCTCCTCTATCATTATTATCCTATTATAGACACACTATACACACACACACACTATACACACACACACACACACACACACAATATACACACACACACTATACACACACACACACAATCCACACACACACACTATACACGCGCGTGTGCACACACATACACGCATACACGCACGCGCACACACATTATACACGCATACACGCGCACACACACATTATACACGCGCGCGCGCACACACATTATACACGCGCGCGCGCACACACACACATACACACGCGCGCACACACACATTATACACGCGCGCACACACACATTATACGCGCGCACACACACATTATACGCGCCCGCGCGAGCGCGCACACACACATACGCGCGCACACACATTATACGCGCGCACACACACATTATACGCGTGCGCGCACATTATACACGCGCACACACACATTATACACGCCAGCGCACACACACATACACGCGCACGCACACATTATACACACGCATACATTATACACACGCGCACGCACACATTATACACACGCGCACACACACATTATACACACGCGCACACACACATTATACACACGCGCACACACACATACACACGCGCATACACACATTATACACACACAGCTGTGAGTGCTTTCCTGCAGTGACCTGGAACTCAGAAGGTGAGCCCAGGTCAACGCAGGGGCGCACACACAGCAGTGTGTGTGTGTGTATATATATAGTGTGTGTATGTGTGTGTATAATGTGTGCGTGCCTGCTGGGGCAATGACATCACAGGTGCTAGTAATTTCATTCACCTGACCCCGTGAAGACAGTGCCGCCCGATATCACTACCGTGACCGGGTCTCGCAGCACTGCCGTCACGGGGTCATGTGAGTCCATTGTGAACTTACCTCACCTGACCCCCGATGTCGCTGGCAAGCTCCTGTCCTGGCCCGGTGTCCTGAGGCGGCACGTCATCATAGCTACAGCTGATCGCGTCCTCCGATCAGCTGTTCTGCAGACACCAAGCTGTGTAATGCGGGCTTCAGAAACATGGCGCCGGAGATAAGCGCTATGCGCAGAGGCCCACTCCGGCGCCATGTTTCTGAAGATTAGCATTTTACATACAGCCGGAGGGAGGGAGGAACAGGCTGGTGGGGGGGGCGGGGAACTCCTGCATAACCCGCCCGGACATTAACAGAGAGGTGCACACGTCAATCAAAAAGTGCACGAAATTTCAAACTTTATAAAGTTGGATTTCACTGACTAAACACCCGAGCTGCCCCCTGATGGTATGTACACACTGTGCATGATAGTGCCAGTACTGCACTGGCTGCAGCTTATACACGAAAATCCTGATGTTTGGTTCCCTTTAAGGGGCATAAGATTTTGCTCTTTGGAGACTACTCTGCAGAGGTTACACGGAAAAGAAAAGCGTTCAACAAGACAGTGTACAGCCCTCTATCGCAGAAATGCCAAATTCCAACTAATTGTACCCGGCCATACTGAAGGTTAGGGACCCGGATGGGGCCAATAAGATTTTCAGAGACGATTTGGAAGCAGAAAAGCTATTTCTGCAGGAGGAGAATGTAGAGACTGAAAAAGAGAGGAGGCGATGGAGAACCCGCAAACAAGGACATGGAATGGGTCTCCCAGATATCAGAGCCCAGAGCGACTGGTTAAATAGTTACATAGTTACTTAGGTTGAAAAAAGACCTAGGTCCATCTAGTTCAACCTTCCTCCACCAGTTCTACATTTGGTCACTAAGTAATTTATAACCAACAATGTTGTGTGTACTGAGGAAATCATCCAGCCCTTTTTTAAAAGCTGTTATAGTATCTGCCATTACTACCTCTTGTGGTAGGGCATTCCACAGTCTGACTGCTCCAACTGTAAAGAACCCTTTCCTATTTAGCTGCTGGAATTGCTTTTCTTCCACTTGCAGTGTATGCCCCCTGGTCCTTAGTATTGTCTTGGAAGAAATAAGTCATGTGCCAGTCCTTTATATTCACCACATATGTATTTATACAAATAAATTAGATCTCCTCTGAGACGTCTTTTTTCTAAGCTAAACATATCTAACTTTTTCAACCTGTCATCATATGGGAGGTCTTCCATTCCTTGTAGTAGTCTAGTTGCCTGCCTTTGAACTGACTAACTTCTGAATGTCTTTTTTAAAATGTGGAGCCCAAAATTGGATCCCATATTCCAGATGTGGCCTTACAAGTAATTTATAGAGGGTAACAAGTTGGGATCACGGGATCTAATCTCTCTTATTAAACACCCTAAAATCTTGTTTGCTTTAGCAGCTGCTGCTTGACATTGAGTGCTGCTGCTCAGCTTATTTGTAGTAAGAATACCAAAGTCCTTCTCCTGTTCTGGAGTTCCGAGTTTACTTCCATTTAATGTATATGCAGCTATAGGATTACTCCGTCCTAAGTGCATTACTTTACATTTATCAATATTAAATCTCATTTGCCAAGTATCTGCCCATTCTGACATCTTATCCAGATCTTTTTGTAATATGGTACTATCAAGGTCAATCTTTAATATCCTACATAGTTTGGTGTCATCAGCAAAGACTGACACTTTAGTATCAATCCCATCAACAAGGTCATTAATAAAGATTAAAAAGAATTGGTTCCAGCACAGATCCCTGCGGCACCCCATTGCTGACTATTGCCCATTTAAGGGGCACGGTGGCTCAGTGGTTAGCACTGCAGTCTTGCAGCGCTGGTGTTCTGGGTTCAAATCCCACCAAGGACACCATCTGCAAGGAGTTTGTATGTTTTCCCCATGTTTGCGTGCGTTTCCTCCGGGTACTCCGGTTTCCTCCCACACTCCAAAGACATACAGATGTGGACTTTAGATTGTGAGCCCCAATGGGGACAGTGTCACTGATGTAGGTAAAGCGCTGCCGAATATGTTAGAGCTATATAAAAAATAAAGATTTGATTTAGAGAATGTACCATTTATGACTACTCTTTGTTTATTATCTTTTAGCCAATTCCTTACCCAGTTGCATATAATTTCCCCTAGTCCTTGCTTGTGGAGCTTTAGTATAAGGCTATTATGTTGTACAGTATCAAATGCCTTTGCAAAGTCCAAATAAATCACATCAGCTGCATTACCAATATCCAGGTTTGCACTTACCCCCTCATAGAATCCCAACAGGTTGGTTAGACATGACTTATATTTCATGAATCCATGCTGTTTGTCAGTTATATTCTTTTCTGCAATATATTTTTGCATGTCATCCCTTAAAATTACCTCAAAAACTTTGCATACTACTGATGTCAGGCTTACTGGATGGTAGTTGCCTGGATCTACCCTCTTACCTTTCTTAAATATCGGTAACACATCAGCAATCCTCCAATCCTGAGGCACCAACCCTGTTACAAGCGAGTCTAAAAAGATGAGATACAGCGGTCTGTTGATTACGGAGCTCAATTCCCTTAATATTCGTGCATGAATGCCATCTGGCCCTGGGGATTTTCAATGTTTAATTTACGCAGACGTAGGTGTACTTCTTGTGTTAAATTATTTCAGGTGGTGAACTTTGATTTTTCACAGATGAGAAATGCCTATTTAATATCTCAGTCTTTGGTTTGTCCTCTATAACTAACTTGTTATTGTATTTTAAGGGGAAAATACTATCCTTTGTTTTCCTTTTGGCATTAATGCATTTATAAAAGATTTTGGGATTTATTTTGGTGTCCTTGGCGATTTTTGTTTCAGTAGCTAATTTTGCTTGCTTGATTTCTTTTTTACATTTCCTATTGATGTCTTTATAGTTCTAAAATGCTATTTCTGTATTCTCAGCCTTCAAGATTTTAAACGCCATTTCTTTTATTATACTTTGTACAGTCTTATTTATCCATAGTGGTTTCTTTTTATTCCTGGACATTTTATTACCAGAGGGTATAAGTTTTTTTTTTACAGGACTCTAGTAGTATATCCTTAAACTTACCCCATTTATGTTCCGTATCCCCAGGTACTATAACATTGTCCCAAACCACACATTTAAGCTCTTCCCTTAATTTGTTGAAATCAGCTTTCCTAAAATTCCAGGTTTTGGCATTTCCCCTTTGAAATGTTCTATTGAATATTACGCTGAAGCTTACCATATTATGATCGCTAGTGCCCAAGTACTCCCGGACCTGTAGATCTGAAATTGTGTACGGTCTATTGGACAGGATCAGATCTAGCAAATTATCTCCCCTCGTCGGTTCATCTACCATCTGAAAAAGGTAATTGTCTTGAATTGTGGATAAGAACTTACAGCTTTTAGCACAACCAGAAGTTTCTATATCCCACTGAATGTCTGGATAGTTGAAATCCCCCATAATATGCACCCGGTTCTTATTATTAGCTGCCTTTTCAATTTGTTCCAGCATTTCACTCTCTATTTGTTCAGGTATGGTAGGAGGCTTGTGGCAAACTCCAATTAGCATTTTTCCATTATTCCCCTCCTCATGTACATTTACCCATACTGACTCTACATTGTTGCAGTTCCCCACAATGTCATCATTCACCGCAGGTTTTAGGTTAGATTTGAGAAATATACACAGCCCACCACCTTTTTTGTCTTTCCTGTCCTTCCTGAATGTAGTGTAACCCTCTACGTTTGTCATCCAGTCATGGCTTTCATCCAGCCAGGTTTCCGTAATGCCCACCACATCATAATCCATGGTCGACATAAGAGTCTCCAATTCATTCATTTTGTTTGCAAGACTTCTTGCATTTGCCAGTAGACATTTAATACTATTAACACATTTATTACTCCTACCCTCCCTATGTTCCTTGCATGTCCCATCCCCCCAATCCTTCATTGACCCCTACCCTCTCACTGTCTCTATCTGCTCTATCCCCTTATTTTCTCCACTACCCTCAATCCCCCAAGATCCTAGTTTAAAAGCTCCTCCATCCGTCTGACCATTTTCTCCCCCAGCACAGCTGCACCCTCCCCATTGAGGTGTAGCCCGTCCCTACCGTAGAGCCGGTAGCTGACTGAGAAGTTGGCCCAGTTCTCCATGAACCCGAGCCCTTCCTTTTTGCACCAATTTCTAAGCCACATATTTATCTTGCTAAGCTCCCGCTGTCTTTCTAGTGACGCTCGTGGCACTGGTAGCATTTCTGAAACCACCTTGGAGGTCCTGGACTTCAGCTTCTCTCCTAGTTTCCTGTAATCATTTTTAAGGACCTTCCACCTGCCTCTAACTTTGTCATTAGTACCAATGTGCACCAAGACCGCTGGGTTTTCCCCAGCCCCACCCAGCAATCTGTCTATCTGATCCGCAATATGCCGAACCCGAGCACCTGGCAGACAACCCACTGTTCGGCATTCACTGTCTTGGCGACAGATGACCCTGTCTGTCCGCCTAATTATAGAGTCCCCTACCACCAACATCTGTCTGACCTTTGCTGCACTTCTATTTCCCTTCCTCCTACAGTAGTTTTCCTGGTTGCTAGGAGCAACGTCCTGCTGTTGTGACCCTATTCCAGGTCCTTCATTCCTAATATCAGCTAAACAGGCATATTTACTAGGTTGCACCAGGTCAGGACTAGGCTCTCTGACACTTTTCCCCCTACCTCTTCTTCTGTTACCCAGCTACCTACCTCTGGGTCCTGATCTTCCCCACCTCCACCCTCCTCCATATCACTGGCCCCAGCCAGAGAAAGCTCAGTGAGCTCTAAACTCCTCTCCAGGTTAGCAATGCCCCTAAGTCTTGCAAGCTGCTTATTTAGATCAGTTACCTGGGCTTCCAAATACGCAACATGCTTGCATCGAGTGCACAAATATTCACCCTCGAACGGCTGCTCAAGGCATGCATACATCTGACAAGATACACACCTAGTAGCATTGTCCATGGAGCACCTATTAAATGGGGATAAACAGTAAAGTAGAAAAACAAAAAAAAAACAACAAAAAAACAAACAATGGGAAACGTATAAGGATACATTCAAACTATGTTGTTGTGTCAAACTATGAGATTGTGTTTTAACTATACACTTAGCTGCAATCCCCGCACTTTGCTACAGAACGTCGCATGCTCAGCAACCTCACTTGGTCTGGCTGGTTTATATAGTTCCACAAGAAATACCAGAAGCTTCTAGAAACAGGTGTGGGTAATACTACTAATTGAATCACAAGACAAACTTTTTTTTGCTTTTTCATAGTATCACAGACAGACACATATTTCCCTAAAGAAATTAAACAATTACAGTTATCACCACTATGAGATTGTGTTTAAACTATACATTTAGCTACAATCCCCGCACTTTGCTGCAGAACCTCGCACGCTCAGCCATTTCCAAATCAGATCAGATTCATTGGGGACCACGATCGTGAAGCCCAAAAAAAAAGCGACAGACAACGGCCGCCTCAGGAAGACTGGGTTGAGGAAGCGGCCGTTGCTGAGAGAGTTGGGTGAAAAATTGTAATGAAGGAGTGCTTGGTGGAGTTTTAAATTGGTGAAACTTTTTTTTTTTTGTTCTCCACACACCTAGGATGGACTAATGCATAAATAGTAAACTTATACTGTAACTTATGGGGTGTATGAGAAGGAACTCTGGATTCCAGGGAAATAACTCTCACTACAGTAGGCTCTATTTAAGACATGGGGCTGGGAGGGAGTGAAAGACTGTTAAGTTGGATGGTTGCCATTTTAGGTTTACGCGAAGGGGAGGGTGGGGATGTGGAGGTTTGTGCGACACGACACCTGTATCACAGGGACCATGGTTAGGTTGGTTACTTGGAATGTGAAAGGCCTACGATCACCGCACAAGCGTAATATGGTCCTGAGACATGTTAAAAGACTTAGGGTAGATATTGCCCTGTTACAAGAGACTCACCGGCTGGGGACTTTTTCCGAATGAACAAAATGTGAGTGGGTGGTGTCTACAGGTCTCCCTCAGTAGGCAGAAAGGCTGAGGTTCTGATTCGGATTAACTGGAATTATGTTCTTACGGTCGAAGTCCAGGATTTGGATGAGGAGGGGAGGTACATACATTTGGAGTTAAATTCCCCTGAAGACTAGCTAAGCATCCACAATATCTATGCCTCTAATATGGAGCAGAAATCATATTATGATCTTATAACAAGCAAGAAACTGTTGGATAAGATCTCACACAAGGTGGTAGGAGGAGATTTTAAAACAGTCTTGTATCCAGAGGAGGATAGAGGGAGGAGCGAGGGACAGGGAAGGGCTGAGAGGGAATTCAAGCGGGCTGATGCAAACACTATTGATGGCCATGACATTACAGGATTGCTGGAGGATGCACTATCCACATGAGAGGGAGTTTACGCACTACTCCCATCCGCACGACACTTGGTCAAGGATTGACTACATAATGACAAGCCCTACAGTGACTCAGAGTTGAAGAGAATGCAATAGAAAGCATGGTAAAATCAGATCAGAGCCCGGTTCTGGTCTTGTTGATGGATAACATCTCAAGGGGTCAAGATTACGTTTTCCCACGTTTGTGAAAGACAGCAACTTTCATAAGGTCTTACAGGAATGGTGGGTGGAGTACAGAAGGCGCTATCATATTGGGAGACAGCCAGAGCAGTATTGATGGGGACACTGATAGGGTATGTGAAAAAATTGAAACGGCAAATTGATGAGAAATTTCAAGAACCAAGCCAGGCAGTAAGGGAAACCTACACTGAATTTGTAGAAACACAGAATTTGTAGAAAGACCACCACAGAGGACTAGGGACAACTGGATAGAGGCGAAGGGGAAATTTGAGCAATGGGCAGACAGGAGAGAAAATTTATACAAATTGAAACAGGTGGTTGACTTGCTCAGGTTTGGGAATAAGGAGGGGAGACTGTTGGGAAACCTTGCCAGGGTCAGAAAACCGACGACTCATATTACTACAATAGCCAGACCGGGAGTAAGATGAATGATCCCAAAGAAATAAACAACATCCTGGGAGGTTTCTACGCTGACCTGTACAGGGAGTAAGGGAGGGCTCAGGGGGAGGATGGGAAGGAGTGGTTAAGGGGAATTAAAATGCCCAAGCACTCACAGGAGGCACTACATACATTAAATGTGGAAGTTACGATGGAGGAAGCCCAGGGAGTCATTGGGGAGTTGTGTACATTTAGGGTGCCAGGAATGGACAAATTTAGTGGAGACTTCTATAAGATCTTGAAAGCACAAATAGGTCCTACTCTGATGGATGTATTCAATAAGATACTGAAAGAGAGAAGGTATCACGATTGCTTAATACTGCCTACATAAAGCTCATACCTAAGGAGGGGAAAAGCTTGGAGGACCCATCTAGCTAATCAACCAAGACCTGAAGATATTATCGAAGAGACGGCAAATAGATTGGCGATGGTCTTGACGAATATCATAGCTCCTCCTCAAACGGGTTTTGTCAAGGGATGCTCAGCTGTGACAAATATTGGGCAGGTGATGTTGTCAATTGACGCAGTCAAGGGGAGAGAGGAGAGGGCTGGGGGCTCCTACCATGATCACACTGGATGCGGAAAAGGCTTTTGACAATGTAAGGTGGTCATGGCTGAAGTTAGTCCTGGATAACATTGATTTACAAAGGGGCCTTCCGTGACTTTGTGAGGGTCCTATATGCTAACCCATAGGCGAGAGTTTACACCCTGGGTTTTCTGTCCAGGGCTTTCCCACTGATGAAGACCAGGCAGTGATGCCCAATGTTGCTGCTATTGTTTAACGTGGTCATAGAGCCGCTGGCGAGGAACCTAAATGTGGGGGGATGGTTTGAGAGGGTTGACATTGGTAATAAATTACTGTACTTAGCGTTGTTCGCAGACAACATCATCCTGTTTACGAACAAGCCACGGGACCAACTGCAGAGAGCTCGCCAGCGGATTGAAAGTTTCGGGGGATTTGCGGGGTTTAGACTTAAAATCAAATGCGAGGTACTGTTTTTGGCACGGTGAAGACCAGCTAGTAAGCAGGGAGACACACATAGGCTGTGTGACATTCCAGTCGCGAAGTCCACAATCAAACACTTTGGGGTCCAGATCGGTAGACAACACCAAAACTATTCACTTAATTACTCTCCAATATTTAGGAAAGTAGAGCGTGAATTACAGGCGTGGCCCAATCTCCCGGTCACTGCTAGGAAGAAATCATTTAATAAAGATTAGCTTCTCCAAGCTCTTGTATCCACTCCAGACGATAGTTACTTCTCAGACACACTGATGAGAACAGGTTGACCAGGGCATTCTCTCGTTTTCTCTGGAATGGGGCTCATCCGAAAATCAGCGCCCAAAAAAACTGATGCTACCTCTGGAGAGGGGGGGGGGTTACATTACCCAATGTTAGAGGCTATAATCCAGCCTGTATCATGAGGCATGTGACTCAGACTGGCTGAGGAGGATGAATCGCTACTCTGACTGTGCACTGGAGGCGGAGTTTTGTAAAACATGGAACTTAAGATCTATTATACACACCTCTATACCGAACTTACCGGCCAAAATAAAACATTCTCTGATATATAGAGACACGGTGATGGCGTGGAAAGCAGTGAGGAAAATATTTCAACATTTGGTCACATCTGGACTTTTTGCAGGGATTAGAGAACAAGCTTTTTCAGGAATGCAGAGAGAAGGGGATAAGGACACTTAGAGACTTGATGCACGGAACGGAATCAAATGGTTGACCTGTAAAGAACTGAAGGAAAGAGTGGGTACGGAAAGTATTCAAACCCCTTTAAATTTTTCACTCTGTTTCATTGCAACCATTTTTATAAATTCAAAAAAAGTTCATTTTTTTCTCATTAATGTACATCTTGACAGAAACCACCCCCCCCAGAAATGTAGAAATTTTTGTAAAATTATTAATAAAAACCTGAAATCACATGGTCATAAGTATTCAAACCCTTTGATCAGACACTCATATTTAAAGTCACATGCTGTCCATTTCCTTGTGAGCCTCCTTGAATGGTACTACTCCTTCATTGGAGTACAGCTGTTTAATTAAACTGATAGAACTTGATTTGCAAAGGCATATACCTGTGTATGTCTAAATAAGAGTAAGTGGTAATCCAGCACCCGTAGTCCGTGTAAGGCAGTTCTGATTTTAAACATGTACAGTTAGGTCCAGAAATATTTGGACAGTGACACAAGTTTTGTTATTTTAGCTCTTTACAAAAACATGTTCAGAAATACAATTATATATATATAATATGGGCTGAAAGTGCACACTCCCAGCTGCAATATGAGAGTTTTCACATCCAAATCGGAGAAAGGGTTTAGGAATCATAGCTCTGTAATGCATAGCCTCCTCTTTTTCAAGGGACCAAAAGTAATTGGACAAGGGACTCTAAGGGCTGCAATTAACTCTGAAGGCGTCTCCCTCATTAACCTGTAATCAATGAAGTAGTTAAAAGGTCTGGGGTTGATTACAGGTGTGTGGTTTTGCATTTGGAAGCTGTTGCTGGGACCAGACAACATGCGGTCTAAGGAACTCTCAATTGAGGTGAAGCAGAACATCCTGAGGCTGAAAAAAAAGAAAAAAATCCATCAGAGAGATAGCAGACATGCTTGGAGTAGCAAAATCAACAGTCGGGTACATTCTGAGAAAAAAGGAATTGACTGGTGAGCTTGGGAACTCAAAAAGGCCTGGGCGTCCACGGATGACAACAGTGGTGGATGATCGCCGCATACTTTCTTTGGTGAAGAAGAACCCGTTCACAACATCAACTGAAGTCCAGAACACTCTCAGTGAAGTAGGTGTATCTGTCTCTAAGTCAACAGTAAAGAGAAGGCTCCATGAAAGTAAATACAAAGGGTTCACATCTAGATGAAAACCATTCATCAATTCCAAAAATAGACAGGCCAGAGTTAAATTTGCTGAAAAACACCTCATGAAGCCAGCTCAGTTCTGGAAAAGTATTCTATGGACAGATGAGACAAAGATCAACCTGTACCAGAATGATGGGAAGAAAAAAGTTTGGAGAAGAAAGGGAACGGCACATGATCAAAGGCACACCACATCCTCTGTAAAACATGGTGGAGGCAACGTGTTGGCATGGGCATGCATGGCTTTCAATGGCAGTGGGTCACTTGTGTTTATTGATGACATAACAGCAGACAAGAGTAGCCGGATGAATTCTGAAGTGTACCGGGATATACTTTCAGCCCAGATTCAGCCAAATGCCGCAAAGTTGATCGGACGGCGCTTCATAGTACAGATGGACAATGACCCCAAGCATACAGCCAAAGCTACCCAGGAGTTCATGAGTGCAAAAAAGTGGAACATTCTGCAATGGCCAAGTCAATCACCAGATCTTAACCCAATTGAGCATGCATTTCACTTGCTCAAATCCAGACTTAAGACGGAAAGACCCACAAACAAGCAAGACCAGAAGGCTGCGGCTGTAAAGGCCTGGCAAAGCATTAAGAAGGAGGAAACCCAGCGTTTGGTGATGTCCATGGGTTCCAGACTTAAGGCAGTGATTGCCTCCAAAGGATTCGCAACAAAATATTGAAAATAAAAATATTTTGTTTGGGTTTGGTTTATTTGTCCAATTACTTTTGACCTCCTAAAATGTGGAGTGTTTGTAAAGAAATGTGTACAATTCCTACAATTTCTATCAGATATTTTTGTTCAAACCTTCAAATTAAACGTTACAATCTGCACTTGAATTCTGTTGTAGAGGTTTCATTTCAAATCCAATGTGGTGGCATGCAGAGCCCAACTGTCCAAATATTTCTGGACCTAACTGTATGTTTTAACATGTTTTGTGAATAAAGGAGGTCTTAATTTTCACTGAAGACTTAACTACAGGTGCTGGATTACCACTTATTTAGACTGACTTCTGCAGGGGTGGACTGCCCCTTTTCTTCATCCGTGCACCCTAGGTGGTTTGGATCACATGACTATGGTAGGCTGAAATTTACTTCTTTTCACTTGTGATACAGAAAAAACCACAATCAATAATATACCGAGGTATGTTATTGGAAGAAACACCTATGTAGTACCGTAATACCGCTAAAATTTATACTTTATTAGATATCATAAAAATAGACACTGGGGTGTCCTTTCAAACATAAAACAATGTGCCAGTGAATGCTAGGTGGATATAGGATAGCATGAGGGATTAAATCAATAGATTATTAGGATAGATCTATAGATGCTAAATTACATCCTAAATTGCCCTTCCTACCGACGGAGGGTGTCATAATTTTTTGCACATCCCCCGTTCCGGGTGGCTGACCCTCACTGCTCCTATAGCAAACTAGCAGTGTATCCACCACCAAAAGACCAGGTGTAAAAGTGTAAGACAAACCACATATACACAAAACAGTTGCGTTAAATTATGGTTCCTGACTGGTCTTCAATCTCCAGTCAGAGAAATAAATACTAATGTTAGGATGGAGTTGGTGGACCCAACTTATATAAATCGGGCATCCTCAACTCCCCCGACGCGTTTCCCACCCCTCCACAACGCAATAAAAGGGGGATCATCAGGGGTTTTCTAAAGAGGACACATGGAATAGTTATTGCTAGTGCAAAAATGATCAGGTCTGAGGACCGTTGGTACAAAAGAATAGGTTGTTTAATCTATTCGCTATGTGACTCCTCTGGTCTGAAAATATTCCAGGAGTGGATATAGGGTCTCTTGTTTGTCAGTAAATCCAAATTAATCATATGCCCTTATTCTGAGGTAATAATGCTTCAAAAAAGGGAATTAATGCCAACAGACCCGTTTTTGCCTGATAATACAAGGGGGATAGCACAAGTCCATCAGAGAAGCGAGATCCAATGCCAGTCAATCATGTGGGGGAGCAAGAAAAGTTTTCCTCCTTCCACAATGTTCTGTCTCAATGGACAGTGTGTTACAATGAACACTGGTTATTGCAATTTCACCAAAGCAAAACTCCACCTGCAAGGACACAGAGGTCTCAAGCGCCAATGCACATGTGGAGTCCCATTACATTCAGGTCGCCTCAGGGTCTCCAGGGACTCCACGTGCTGGGGATCTTCTGACAACAGGCAGGTCAGGTTAACTTCAATGGGAATCGTGACGCCACTGTCAGTAATTGCAGTCAGGGGGTGACCGCCACTGCAGTTTAGGGAACGCCTAGGGTTGATGGTAGATGCAGTCAGTTGTTGTGGCCTCCTGAGAGTGAGGCTGGCCCCAGTGTAAGTGTGTAGTACCACAGGTCGCAGAAGAACTCACACACAGGCAGCAATGTCTTTCAGGGTTTTTACTCACTTTCAGATGGTAGCTGTGAGTCAACCCGGGCGATGCTATGATGAACCAGGTATCCCTCCGGCTGATGTAGGGGTGACTGCTGGATCGCCTTCCTAGCCGTTCTTGTTTGGGGTGACTCCTTACTTGTAGTACTGCGGGGATCACCCAGGGAAGTCGCAACTGCCGTTCTCCCCTTTCTGGCCCGTTTGCTGGCAGCGTGGACCAAGGTTAAGATGACCCCAGGCTCAATCCTCCTTATGGGCCCCCTCGCTGCTGATGCTGCGGACTCTGTGGTTCGGTGAGGTACTTACAGCCCCCTCACCAGCAGGTTCAGCAGGCAGAATAGATGGGTTCCTGCTCTGGAGACCTGTTTCCCAATGCGGGCCTGGCTTACCGGTAGTCTCCTTACTCAGCCACCTCTTCACTAGGTGGTTTTCAGGCAGCCCCACTGGGTAGCCGCTCTCCCACCGCCAGCAGCCACTACATACAGGTGCAGGGTCTGACAGGGTCCTGCTCCTCTGCTCTACCCTTCAGACGCGGCTCCTCCACTCTTACTCCTCTGACTGCCACTGCACAACTCTGTCTCCAGTCCCACTACCCACCACTAGCTGGGATGTGAGGGCCACACCCCCTCCCTGGGTCTGCCTAGGGGTCCCCTCTAAGCTGTGTGTGTGTCCTGGTTACTTATTGTCTGTGTGTCCACACCCTAGTCAGCCTTTGGGATTACCGCTTTAGTACTCACTCAGCCTGAGTGCAGTACTCAGTGGTGCCTGACAAGGTCAGGGGCGCCACACACATCTACAACGCAGGGAGTTGCAACGGAGTGTCCAGATCTCGTTTAGCTGCAAAAAGCAGAGTCCAGTTGTGCCTCCTGTCCTTGCAGGTGGAGTTTTGCTTTGGGGAAATTGTGGTAACCAGTGTTCATTGTAACACACTGTCCATTGAAACAGAACATTGTGGAAGGAGGAAAACTTTTCTTGCTCCCCCACAGGATTGACTGGCATTTGATCTCGCTTTTCTGCTGGACTTGTGCTATCCCCCTTGTATTCAGAGGCAAAAAAGGGTCTGTTGGCATTAATTCCCTTTTTTGAAGCATTATTACCTCAGAATAACGGCATATGATTAATTTGGATTTACTGACAAACAAAAGACCCTATATCCACTCCTGGAATATTTTCAGACCAAAGGAGTCACATAGCGAATAGATTAAACAACCTATTCTTTTGTACCAACAGTCCTCAGACCTGA
This sequence comes from Anomaloglossus baeobatrachus, assembly GCF_048569485.1. NCBI lineage: Eukaryota > Metazoa > Chordata > Amphibia > Anura > Aromobatidae > Anomaloglossus > Anomaloglossus baeobatrachus. The sequence continues at coordinate 326,073,283 of NC_134354.1, forward strand.
TCATTTTTGCATGGGCAATAACTATTCCATGTGTCATCTTTAGAAAACCCCTGATGATCCCCCTTTTATTGCATTGGGAAGGGGGGGGGGGACACGCGTCGGGGGAGTTGAGGGTGCCCGCTTATATAAGTTGGGCCCACCGACTCCATCCTAACTAATATTAAAAATATTTTAGTGTAGGACTGCTTCAAATGAGATTTGCCGTGACGTGGCGAAGCAGCTCAAGAAATTGCAATTTTTTGCCAAAAATCTCAAAAAAAAAAAAAAAAAAAAAAAAAAAAAAATTTTTATAATGCAGTTTGGAATATTTGATGCCTTAGTGCACATTGGTGCTGGCTCTTTGTTGTTTCCATCCTAACAATAGTATTTATTTCTCTGACTGGAGATTGAAGACCAGTCAGGAACCATAATTTATTTAACGCAACTGTTTTGTGTATATGTGGTTTGTCTTACACTTTTACACCTGGTCTTTTGGTGGTGGATACACTGCTAGTTAGCTATAGGGGCAGTGAGGGTCAGCCACCCGGAACGGGGGATGTCCAAAAAATTATGACACCCTCCGTCGGTAGGAAGGGCAATTTAGGATGTAATTTAGCATCTATAGATCTATCCTAATAATCTATTGATTTAATCCCTCATGCTATCCTATACCCACCTAGAATTCACTGGCACATTGTCTTATGTTGTTTGAAAGGACACCCCAGTGTCTGTTTTTATGATATCTAATAAAGTATAAATTTTAGAGGTATTACATAGGTGGTTTTTCACTTGGAATACACCTGTGTATATATAAGACCTCTCAGTTCGCAGTGCATGTCAGACCAAATGAGAATCATGAGGTCAAAAGGAACTGCCCAAGGATCTCAGATACAGAATTGTGGTATGGCAAAGATCTGGCCAAGGTTACAAAATAATTCCTGCAGTACTCAAGGTTCCTAAGAGCACAGTGGCCTTCATAATCCATAAATGAAAGAAATTTTGGACCACCAGAACTCTTCCTAGACCTGGTCATCCAGCCAAACTGAGCAATCGTGGGTGAAGAGCCTTAAAGAGAACCCCAAGATCACTGTGGCTGAGCTCCAGAGATGCAGTAGGGCGATGTGAGAAAGTTCCACAAAGTCAACTATCACGGCAGCCCTCCACTAGTTGGGCCTTTATGGCAGAGTGGCCCAATGGAAACCTCTCATCAGTGAATGACATATGAAAGCCTGCTTGGAGATTGCAAAAAACACATGAAGGACTCCCAGACTATTATCTGCACGGAAGAATGGCAGAGGATCCCAAAATCCAGGTGTGAAAAACTTGTTGCATCATTCCCAAGACGACTCATGGGTGTACTACCTCAAAAGCGTGCTTCTACTCAATAATGAGCAAAGGGTCTGAATACTTATGACCATGTGATATTTCCGTTTTTCTTGTTTAATTTGCAAACATTTCTGGGTTTTTTTTCTGTCAAGACGGGGTGCAGAGTGTACATTAATGAGAAAAGAGACGTTTTTTTTTGAATTTACCAAATGGCTGAAATGAAACAGTGAAAAATTTAAAGGGGTCTGAATACTTTCCGTACCCACTATAGGTACGAATTAAGACCATTTCAAACTATTCAATATGGACAGGTTAGAAGGGGAGTAATGCTCAAACTGCAGAATGTCACCAAGGAACATAGGGATAAGCAGATGGACGAGGTCATAATGAGAGACATCAATGAAATAAATATCTCTACACTGAATAGGGAGCTGAGGGAAGTTCTAGTCCCCATATCAGGCGCGACCCTCGGGGCTTGGATTAGGCAATTCGGTGACCAGGAGGGGGAGAAGATATTGAGGGGATGGATGACACTAAATCATAAATGAGAGTTGGCGAGATACTCAATTTAGGCTAATGCATAGGGCTTATTTATGGATTTAACATTCCGAACTCGCGGAATCCAGACAAGCTTTTGAGTTGCCAGAATTGTAATGCGGAAGAGACGGATCTTTATCATGGGATATGGGAATGTGGGAGACTCAGAAGTTTTTTTAAACAAAGTCCAGGGGTTAATGAAAGAAATCTGGAAGGTGAGGGTGGAGTAGGAACGTTTTCTGTGGATATTTCATTTTCGGTAGTCACAGGAAGGATGGGGGGGCGGGCGTGGAAACGCGGTTACCAAAGCTGTTCCACTACATAGTGATGTTAAGCAAAAGTGCAGTACTTCAGAAATGGTTAGTTAAAGAAGTACCATCTTGGGAGAAGTTAAGTCGACTGAAAAATGTGCTTAAACTGGAAAAATTAGAGGCGGAAAGAAAGATTAAACAGACAAATGTTTTGGAAAATTGAGAGCTTTTATAACCTCGGATATGTTCAAAAGAGGAGATAAGGCAGATTGTATCTCCATTCACATATACAGAGTAGTATCTAACTGAAGACCTGCAGGGTTCTTTGGGCAAACTAAAGTTGTAAGAGCAATAAGATGGAGCAGCTAGCAAGGCTCCTGGGAGGGGGTGACAGCGGGTTTGCTCGTGTCGCACGGGGTGGGGGTGTAGGGGTGGGAGTGTTGTTTAGGAAAGGTTATGAGGAATGGTTTTGGGGGGCGGAGTGGGGGGGATAAGGGCGGTGCCAGTTGTAGGGTCTTGGGTTATTATGACTGGAAAAGTGCTTCGACGGTGAGAGGTAGTCCACTGAAAATTGAGATGTTCTGATGTATATTTTCCCCTACCCTTGTTTGTTTCTGTACCCTGATAAAAGAAAAATCAATATTTAAAAAAAAAAAAAAAATAGTTTTCATGGTGTAATAGTGGCAACCCCCCCCCCAAACTATATAATACCATGGTATTGTTGTAATTACACTGACCCGAAAAGTAAACTGTCTTATCAGTTTTACAGCATTCTGAACGGCATAAAAAAAAAAAATCCTGCTTCTTCTTGATTCTGCATTACCAAAAGTGGATTAAAAAACTTTATGTAGCCTAAAATAATAAAAAATAAAAACTCCAACTCAGCCTACAAAAAACAGGCCTCCACATGACTGTTGGCAGAATAAAAAAAACTATAGCAGTCAAAATTTAGTGACGCAAAATACTATTTTGTAAAACAAAAAAAAACCCCACAACAAAACATTGTGTGATAGTAGCCAAACCTACAAATCTGGTATCACTGTAATCCAGCTGACCAGACAAATAAAGCTGCCTAATCAGTTATATCGCAAAGTGAACAGCATGAAAATAAAGCCAAGTCTTCAACACTTGTAGATTTGTTCATTTTGTCTTCTAAAGATCACAGTATGGTGCAACTCACATTTATCCTGCACTCTACATTGAGCGCATACATCGGGGATTATGTGTGAGGGTGCATGCCCACAATCAGGAATAGCAGTATTTTGGATACAGCGTGTTTTCGCTGCATCCAAAATGCTACAAACACAATGCATGTGATTTATAGAAATCCCATGGCTACTGTGCTCCATTTCTCCGCAGCGTAAATTGACAACTGGCGCAGCTTCCAAAGGCGCAGCATGTCAATTTATGCTTGTGGGGATGCAAGGGTTCTCCGCAGGGAGAACAGAGTGAAAGTCCACAGATCCCCAAACTCTGATCATGGGTGCTGGCAACCTTGGTCTCATGCAAACGCTCGGCAGAAGACACACTGCGTCCAGGATGCCGTGTGTGCAAATCGTGGTCACACACCCCAAATCTTTGAAAAACGTGATTCAGAGAGTCACTGTAATAAGGCATTGGGAGTCACTTTGATCTCCCGTGTGGCCTGTGGTGTGGCAATGTCCATCTTTTTAGGCATGAACCAAAGTGAGTTCAACAACAGTTTTGTTCACCTTTAAAAAGACGGACATCGTTGAACAGAGGCCAGTCAGGAGATACTCTGCTGCCTCATTACACTTAACGGATCAGTCGTGGGTGTCACCTGAATAACATATTCATGTAGATGGTAACCTGATGTAAGTGATTAGCATAGAGCAACTGATCCAAAATGTTCTTTACCAAAATTACCACAAAATAGCATTCAACTAAACAGGGCTGTGGAGTCAGTCCGTGTTCATTTTGGTTCAGTTGGTATAAAATGGACCGACTCCGCCTCTTAAAATATATAATATATTGCGTACAGCGGTTCAATGCAGTATGTGATTAATATTGGGGAAATATCCTATAAATGTCGGTTCTATTCCTGATCAAATAATCTAGGCTTTTAGTTGAGAAGAATCTGGGCTGCACTTCAGCTGCATGATAATTAGTGATATTACCATTTTACTACAATAATAATAATAATTTTTATTTCTATAGTGCCAACATATTCCGCAGTGCTTTACAATTCAGAGGGGACATGTCCAAACAATATGAGACAATACAAAATAACAAAATTAAGATACCAAGAGGAGTGAGGGCCCTGCTCGTAAGCTTAGTCTATGAGGAAATAGGGGAGGCACAAAAGGTGAATGGGGGGGGGGGGGAAGCTTGTCATATATAATATAAATATATATATGGGCGGCACGTTGGCTCAGTGGTTAGCACTACAGTCTTGCAGCGCTGGGGTCCTAGGTTCAATTCCCACCAAGGACACCATCTGCAAGGAGTTTGTATGTTCTCCCAGTGTTTGCGTGGGTTTCCTCCGGGTACTCCGGTTTCCTCCCACACTCCAAAAACATACAGTTAGGGAGCTTAGATTGTGAGCCCCAATGGGGACAGTGTTGCCAATGTATGTAAAGTGCTATGGAATTAATAGCGCTATATAAATGAATAAATTATTATTATTATTATATATGGTCCAGCATCGATTTAATAGGGGATTTAAAACCAGCTGTGTGGACAGGTCGCCAGCCAGAATTTATACAGGCACAGAGTGTAAAAAAGTACATGGAAATCAATGGAATCATTGTGGATGTTGGGAATTAATCGGATTGTTCTTGGTAGTGTGTTCCAGAGCATAGGCGCAGCTCGTGAGAAATTTTGAAGATGGGAGTGGGAGGTTCGAATTGTTGAGGATGTCAGTCTAAGGCTATGTGCCCACGGTACAATGTACCCGCAGATTTTGCAGCAGAAAACCTGCGGATTTATCTGGATTTTCTAGATAAATCCGCAGGTTCCATCAAGTACAGATGTTATCCTATGGGATTTGAGGAGTGCTGTATCAATGGTGCTGTATGTGCGGCTGCGGAATATCCTGCGGATGTCCCTCAGCCGCACGTAATTGCATGTCAATTATTCATGTGGAAATATCTGCGAAATTCCCGCTTCTCCACTATGGAGATACAGGGCGGGAATTCCACATGAAATCGGCACTGTTCCTCCAGGTTTAACGCAATAACTCCACAGATATACCGCAGCAATGTAGAGTTGCGGATTCAGAGGAGCACCTGCGGACACACCTGCGGAAAAGTCCACGGGTACGTTGTCCCGTGGGCACATAGCCTTAGGTCATTAGCAGAGCGGAGGGCACGGTCGGGTGATAGACAGATGAGGGAGGAAATGTAGGGTGGTGCAGAACCGTGGAGAGCTTTGTGAGTGAGAGTGGTAAGTTTATGTTGGATTCTATAGCGGATAGGCAACCAGCACAATGACTGGCAAATAACAGGCATCAGTGAAGCGGTTGGAGCGGAAAATGATCCTGGCTGCGGCATTCAGAATGGATTGGAGAGGGGAGAGTTTAGTAACAGGGAGACCAATTCGTAAAGAATTACAAAAATACAGGCGAGAATGAATGAGAGCGACAGCAAGAGTTTTTGCAGAGTCAACGGTAATTAAAGGACGAATTCTAGAGATGTTTTTGAAGTGGAATTGACATGAACGAGCGAACAAATATGGGGAGTGAAGCAGAGATCGGAGTCCAATATAACCCCAAGACAGCTGGCATGCTGCTGGGGCGTAATGGTAGAGCCACACACAGAAATGGTAATATTGGGTTTCGGAAGGTTAGGAGAGGGAGGAAACAGAAGTTCAGTTTTTGCCAGCCAGGTTCAGTTTTAGATAGAGGGAGCACATGATGTTGGAGACAGCGGACAATCGGTAGTATTTTGTAATAATGCAGGGGTGATGTCAGGGGAATATGTGTACAGTTGGGTGTCATCAGCATAGAGATGGTACTGGAAACCAAATCTGCTGATCATTTGTCCAATAGGGGCAGTGTATAGAGAGAAAAGGAGGGGGCCTATGACTGAACCCTGAGGAACCCCGACCGTAAGGGGAAGAGGAGAAGGAAGAGGAGCCGACAAAGGATACAGTGAATGAACGGTCAGAGAGGTAAGAGGAGAACCAAGAAAGAACGGTGTCCTTGAGCCCAATAGAGCGGAGCATAGTGAGGAGGAGCTGATGATTCACAATATCGAATGCAGCATAGAGATCCAGGAGGATCAGCAGGGAATAGTGACCATTCGATTTAGCTGTTAGTAGATTATTAGAGACTTTAGTAAGAACAGTTTCAGTAGAATGTAAGGAGCGGAAACCGGAATGTAGAGGGTCAAGGAGAGAGTTATCTGACAGATAGCGGATCAAACGGGAGTGGACCGGTGGTTCCAGGAGTTTGGAGATGAAGGGGAGATTAAAGAAAGGTCTGTAGTTAGCGGCACAATTTTGGTCCAGGTATGGTTTTTTAAGTAATGGGTGTATACTGGCATTTTTGAAGGAGGAGGGAAAGACACCAGAGGAGAGAAAGGTTGAATATTTTAGTTAGGTGAGTGGTGACAGCTGGGGTGACAGATTTAAGGAGATGTGAGGGAATAGGGTCACTGGTGCAGGTAGTAGGGCGAGAAGATGCAAGGAGCCTAGTAACTTCTGTGACTGGATCAAAGAGTGAAAGTGAGCTAGATGAAGTAAAGGAGGGTAGACAATGTGTGGTGTTATGAGGCTGTGAGGAAATTCCTGGAGTATATGGTCAATTTTTTCTTTAAAATAATTGGCCAGGTCATCTGCGCTGAGGTTGGTGGTTGGGGCCAGAACTCTTTGTGGGAATGGAAAGTATCAAAGAGTTGTTTAAGATTATTGGCTAGAGAGGTGATGTGGGTGTTAAAGTACTCTTGTTTGGAGAGGTGAAGGGCAGCATTGTATTTTTGAGCATAAACTTATAATGAATTAAATCTTCGGCTAGATTGGATTTTCTCCACAGACGTTCAGCGCACCTGGAACACCGCTGGAGAAAGCGCGTTTGCAACGTGTGCCAAGTCTGCTGCCGTCTGCGCCGAGTTGCTCTGCGTGTAGCAGGTGCAGCTTCATCTAGGGCGCTCTGTAGGGTTTCACTATGTTTTACAGCAGAGTCAGAACATGAGAGGGAAGATATTGGGGCCAGTGATGACTGCAACTTCTTCAGAAATTTCTGAGTGTTAATGGCGTGTTAATTCCTATATGGGAGGTAAGTGGGGATGTCCTGAGTGGGTTGCCAATAAATTAAATCACAAACATGAGTCATGTACAGTTAAAATCAGAAGTTTACATACACCATCTAAAAAGACATCTGCATATTTTTCTCCCGGACATGAAAACAGAATAAAATTTTCCTGTTTTAGGTCAATTAGGATTACTAAATTTATTTATATTTGCTAAATGCCAGAATAATGAGAGAATGCTTTAAGGCATTTTTATTACGGTCTGCAAAGTCAAAAGTTTACATACTGAGTACTATGCCTTTAAACAATATAGGACATCCCATAAAGTTTTATTTTTACGTCAAGCTTGCCATCTTGCTTGCTTTTTGTGGGACTAGTTGTACTTTTAAATGAAACCATAAAAGTTACACCATATAGTGTACTGAAAAGCGGAAAAAAATTCCAAGTGCGGAATAATTGCAAAAAAAAAAGAGTGCAACTTCATTTTTGGTTTTGGATAGTTTATTCACAGTGTTCACTATATGGTAAAAATGATGTGTCGGTGTGATGCCTCAAGTCGGTACGCGTTTGTAGTCAGTCCAAAAAAGTGGCGCACTTTTTGCACCATTTTCCATGACCCGTAGTGCTCTCATTTTTTGGGATCTATGGCTCAGTTACTGCTTATTTTCTGTGTCTCGAGCTGACATTTTTAATTGTACCATTTTTGCAGAGATGCTACGTTTTGATCGCTTGTTATTTTGCGCAAAATGTATGGCGACCAAAAAACAATTTTGCAGTTTGGAATTTTTTTGCCGCTGTGCCGTTTGCTCATCAGATAATTGATTTTATATTTTGACCGGGCATTTCTCAAAGCGGCGATACCTAATGTGTATATTTTTAATTATTTTCTTTAACCCTTTAATTTTCAATGGGACAAAAGGGATTGATTTGAAGTTAGGGTTTTTATTTTTTAAAACTTTTCTATTTTACTAGTGCCCCTAAGGGGACTATAAGGATCAACAGCCTGATCATTCATTCATTTCTGTTGATCACAGCTATGGAGCTGTGATCACCAGAAATGCTCATCTCTTATAAGAGAGGCTGCTCTGCCGGCTGTTACAGGAAGTGACTCGTGAGCTACAGGAGTCATCACATGACCCTGTGCTACCATGGCAACCATCGACTCCCCGTGATCACTTCACGGGATGGCAGATGGAGGTGGGTAAGGGGCGAGTTTACCGCTGCGGGAATTTAAAAATCACTTGTCACAGTTTGACACCACGATTTAAGGGGTTAACAGGCGCAGGTATATCGCTAATCCACCCGTGCCTGCGAAGCACACGTCAGCTGTTCAAATTAGCTAACATGCATGAATCACTACAGGGTGCCTTGATGATTTAGGATGTACCAGCATGTCCTCGGTCATTAAGGTGTTAAAACATTCTCTCTTTAATAATTCTGGCATTTGGCAAATATAAATAATTTTGGTTTCTGAGTTCATGTCAGATAGTGAAAAAAAAATGCAGATGTGTCTTTATAGATAGTAGATGGAATGTTCTGGTTTCAGCTGTATGAGGAAGTCAGAGTCGTGAAGTAAGAGTTGGAGTCGGAATCAGGGAAATTGAGAAGTCTGAGCCGGAGGTTTGGCTTACCAACTCCACAGCCCTGCAACTAAACCCACAAAAATACAAGTCCCCACTCAGGTCATCATCTGTTACCAGTAATATGGACATCCGCCTACATTTCTGTTAACACAAAAGCTCTCGGAAAATGCTATAGCTCCCCCCCCCCCTCTAAAGAAATCCAGCAAAATCTGCGCTCCCAAATCAAAATGCTCCCCCTTCTGAGCTACACAATGTGCCTAAGCCACAGTTAACATCCACATTTTGGCATTATTATAGTGAGGAAAGCTAGCTTAATTTAAGGGGTGCAGGTTTCCAGAAGCACAAGCTGGGCACAATGTACGGGCACTACAAACTACTGGGCACAACAAGGGCTTATTTGACATTTTTAATTTTGCAACATTAACTGCATTTGACACTATTTTCCAGGGACAATCATAACTACACTCGTAGATGAATTCCCAGAGGGGTGTAATTTTCAAAATTTGAACACTTAAAAGGGATTTCTTCTGTTCTGGCACTCCAGGGTTCTGCAAACTATTGTAGGAAAATCTGTGCTCCATAAACCAAATGGGCCTCCTTTACTCTAGAGCCCTGTGGTTCTGCAAACTGTACTGTACAGTCACATGTGGAGTATTGTCACGTTTGAGAGAAATTGTGTAACACAGTCTGGGGCCTTTTTTTTTACTTATTCCCCTTGTGAAGATTGGAAATCTGGGGTTAAAACAAAACCTTAGTGGTAAAAATGTAATTATTTTTTGTTCAACACACAATATTATATAATGCCAATATAACGCCCCCCATCTGTCGGTGTCCCCCCAAGGCTCAGTTCTTGGACCCCTGCTGTTCTCCATCTACACCTTCGAACTGGGACAGCTGAGTCCCACGGCTTGCAGTATCATCTCTACGCTGATGACAGGCAGATCTACCTCTCTGGACCTGACATTATATGCTATGTCATCCTTCTTCTCTGCGCGATTCCTAAAGCTTAACATAGACAAAACAAAATTCATTGTCTTTCCTCCTCCTCACTCATCCCCTCCAAGAAGCCTTTCCATCAAACTTGATGGTTGCTCACTCTCCCCAGTCTCACAAGCTTGTTGCCTTGGAGTAACCCTCGACTCTGCTCTATCCTTCAAGCCACACATCCAAGCCCTCTTCACCTCATGCAGACTACAACTCAAAAATATCTCCCGGAGCCGTGCTTTCCTTAACCAAGAATCAGCAAAATTATTAGTCAATGCCCTCATCATCTCCCGCCTTGACTACTGCAACCTCCTGCTCTCTGGCCTCCCTTCCAACACTCTTGCACCCCTCCAATCTATCCTAAACTCTGCGGCCCGCTTAATCCACCTCTCCCCTCGCTATTCCCCAGCCTCGCTGGCTTCCCATCGCCCAACGACTCCAGTTCAAAACATTAACCATGACATAACAAAGCCATCCACAACCTGTCTCCTCCTTACATCTGTGACCTAGTCTCCCGGTACCTACCGGCACGCAACCTCAGATCCTCACAAGATCTTCTTCTCTACTCCTCTCTTATCTCCTCTTCCCACAATCGCATACAAGATTTCTCCCGTGCCTCCCCCATACTCTGGAACGCTCTACCTCAGCATATCAGACTCTCCCCAACCGTGGAAAGCTTCAAGAGGAATCTCAAGACCCATCTTTTCCAACAAGCCTACAACCTACAATAACCCTCAGTCCAGTACACCACTGCGCAACCAGCTCTGTCCTCACCTATTGTACCATCACCCATTCCCTATAGACTGTGAGCCCTCGCAGGCAGGGTCCTCTCTCCTCCTATACCAGTCTGTTTTGTACTGTTAATGATTGTTGTATGTATACCCTCTTTCACTGTAAAGCGCCATGGAATAAATGGTGCTGTAATAATAAATAATAATAATATGCTCACTGCACCACTGGATAGATTCATTGGAGAGGTGCAGTTTTCAAAATGGGGGTCACGTGTGGGGGAATTTCTGCTGTCCTGGCACCTCAGGGGCTCTGCCAAAGTGACGTAGCACTTGAAAACCATTCCAACTAAATCTGAACTGAAATAGGGTGCTCTTTCCCTTCTTCACTTTGTCCCATGCCTCAAAAGTAAGTTTCGACCACATATGGGGTATTGGCGTACACAGCAGAAAATGTATGGTAAATTATCTCCTGTTGCCCTAGTGAATTTGAAACATTTGGGGTTAAAGCAACATTTTAGTGGTTAGAAATGTTTTCATTTTCATAGCTCAATGTTATAAAATTCCATGAAGCACCTGGAGGTTCAAGGTGCTCACAAAACATCTAGATACATTCCTTGAGTAGTTTAGTTTTCAAAATGGGGTCACTTGTGGGGGAGAGCTCCATTATTTAGGCACATCAGGGACTTTGCCAATGTGACATGGAACCATTTTAACTAAATTTGCACTCCAATATGGCGCTACTTCCCTTTGCGTCAAAAGTAGTTTTCGACCACATATGGGGTATTGGCATAATCACGAGATAATGAACCATACAATTTATTATACAATTTTTCTTGTTAAACTTGTGAAAATGAAAGATCTGGGGTTAAAACAACATTGTTGTGGTAAAAATTTAAATTTTTTTTTTCCATTTTCATTGCTCAAAGTTATAAAATTCTGTGAAGCACCTGGATGTTGAAAGTGCTAACCAAACATCTAGATTGCTTGAAGGGTGTAGTTTCCAAAATGGGATCGCTTGTGAGGGAGCTTTACTGTTTATGCACATGGTATCCACCATCTTTTTCCAATTTTGCACTCTAAAATTGAAATGAAGCTCCTTCCCTTCCAAGACCTGTCGTCACTCAAACAGTAGATTACCACTATATATGTTGTATTGGCGTACTCAAGAGAAATTGCACAACAAACGGTATAATGCATTTCTTGTGTTACCCTTGTGAAAATGCAAAATTTGGAGGTAAAATAACTTTTTTGGGAAAACAAAATTTAATTTTCCTTACACATTGCTTTAGTTCCTGAGAAGCACCTAAATGGTTAATAAACTCCTTGGGATTTTGAGTGCAGCAGTTTTTAGAATGTAGGTCATTTTTTTAGTGAGTATTTTCTGTCACTTAGGCCTCTCAGTCACTTCAAATGTGATGTGGTCCCTAAAAATATGTTTTTTTAAATTTTGATGGAAAAATGACAAATTGCTGATGAAATAAAAGTTATTTAGTAACTATTGTGTGACATGACTTTCTGGTTTAAGAGCATAAAAATTCAAACTTCAGAAATGCAAAAATTATTGTCCTCAGTTCACTACTAACATAAAGTACAATATGTCATGAAAAAATAAATAAATAAATCAGAATCACCAGGATCCGTTGAAGTGTCGCAGAGTTTTAACCTCAAAGACATTGGTCAGAATTGGCAAAAAATAGCCTGGTCAGGAAGGTGAAACAGGCTCGAAATGAAGGGATTAATCATATCCAATTGTGAAATTATTCCAAGAGCTATGGATTAAAATTAAATTTGTTTGTGGGGAATACCCCTTTAATTATAACTTTACTAGAATACGGACCAATATTGGGGTGCTGCTGCAAGGAAGCTGAACATTTACTTTTTGGATTCCACTAAGAAAATTAAGCTTTACATTAACAGGTTGGTTGCATACACTGATCGTTTATTAGTGTAATTATCAACCCGCCCAAACTGACACCACTTGTTTGCTCCCCTTCAAAAAGAACAGTAAATGTATAATTAATGTAAAGATAAAGACAAAGACATTATGATTCCTTGTACCTTTTTAGCTCTTTATTGCCACACTTCCCTCTGCATATCCAGCTTTACAAAGCTTAAAAGGCATTCCTATTTTTACACTGGTAAAAAGCTACCTTTCTCAGAAACACCTGTTGCAGCTTTGTGTCCTATGTGCTCTTTACTAGCCCCACCTTTGAGCTGATTAATCCAAACTGAGGCAGGCTGACTAAAATATACAAACTTCCAATTCAGGTCTGTTAGGCCGGTTTCAGATGTCCGTGTTTAATCAGGTGCAAGCCACATGCATGGTTATGGTCATACGTATGTCACAAGTGTGACACTTACCGGAGAACAAACGGGTCTTTGAAATAAAAAGATATTCTATATTTACCTGTATCCAATGCAGATATCTTCGGCTCTGCTGCCTCACGCTTCTGACCGCTGCTCATTATATTCATTGATTATTCACTGCACTGAGGAGCTGGAAATCTGAGCATTGTGGGGACAGCACCGCCGAGGACAGCATCACGGGGACAGATGAGTATTCAGCAAGCAGTGTGTGTGCAGTGATGTCCAGGAGGTAGAGTTCCCAATGAACTCGGATGACATCCTGATGACACCCCCGCTACAGCGGGTGTCAGGACGGTGACTTCACGGGTTCATCAGAGTTCATTGGTAACTCCTGGACATCACTGCACACACACTGCTTGCTGAATACTCACATGTCACTGGCGATACTGTCCTCGGTGATGCTGTCCCCACGATGCTCCAGCTTCCAGCTTCTCAGTGCAGTGAATAATCCATGAACATAATGAGCGGCGGTCAGAAGCAGGAGGCAGCAAAGCTGAAGAAAACAGCACTGGATACATTTAAATATAGAAAACCTTTTTATTTAAAAGACCTGTGTTTTCTCCGGCACGTGTCACACTGATGTCACACACAACATCAGTGTGCGATCCGTGTGACACCCGTGCTGCCGGAGAGAAAAAAACTGACATTTCTACGTGTGTGCATGGGGGGCCACGAGGGGGGGTCACACTGTCCATATGAAAACACGACTGTGAGTAACATCACAGAATAACATTGATATGTGTGGCATCCGTGTTAAAAACGGATGTCACACGTACCTGAATCACGGACGTCTGAAACCGGCCTTATATTGTGCTCCGCGCATGTCATCAAGCTAATTAAGCTTAGAATAGACATTCTATGGTCTGCCATCCTAGCTGCCTGTGCGTTTTTGCATTATAGATTTCTTAGCTTGTTTTCAGAGATCAACAGTCCTGTACAACGGAGCTACTATTAAAAGGAAGGTGTCATTGTGAAAAAAAAAAATTATCAATAACAAAAACGTAAAGTATTAACCCCTTCACCCCTGGGCGATTTTAAGTTTGTTCTTTTGTTTTTTTGAGAGGGGGGTTTGCTCTCCTTCTTCCGAGAGCCGTAACTTTATTTTTCCATCAATCTTGCCATCTAAGGGCTTATTTTTTTGCGAGACGAGTTGTACTTTTAAATTAAAAACCATGACTTTTACCATATTGTGTACTGGAAAAAAGGCAAAAAAAAAAAGCACAACTGTTTTTGGGATATTGTATTCACAGTGTTTGATATGTGGTAAAACTGATGTGTCAGTGTGATGCCTCAGGTCGTACGAGTTCGTAGACACCAAACATGTATAGGTTTATTTTTATCTATGGGGTTAAAAAGAAATTCACAAGCTTGTCCAAAAATGTGGCACACTTTTAGCCCCATTTTCCGAAACCTGTAGTGTTCTGATTTCGGGATCTGGGGCTCAGTGACTGCTTATTTTTTGCGTCTCAAACTGACCATTAATGGTACCATTTTTGCGCAGATGCTATGTTTTGATCTCCTGTTATTGCATTTTGCATAAAATTTGCTGCGACCAAAAAAAAAACAAACAAAAAAAAAAACCCCGTCATTTTGGCGTTTGGAATTTTTTTTGCCAGTATGCCATTTATTGATCAGATTGATTTTATATTTTGATAGATTGGGCATTTCTGAACGCAGCGGTACCAAATTTGTGTTTTTTTAACCCTTTAATCTTCAATGGGGCAAATGGGGGGTGATTTGAACTTTAAGGGGTTTTTATTAGATTATTTTAAACACTTTTTGTTTTACTAATCCCCTTAGGGACTATGAGGATCAGCAGTCTGATAGTTTATGCATTTCTGCAGATCACAGCTGCACAGCTCTGATCTGCTGAAATGCTGCCATCCTCTCAAATGAGGACTTCTTGATAGCTACAGGAATCATTACATGACCCTGTGCTACCATGGCAACCATCGGCTCAACGTGATCACGTCGCTTGACTTCCGATAGCGGTGGTTGAATAAGCGCTTACCGCGGCGTTATCTAATGGGTTAACAGGTGCAGGTGGATCGTGGATCCACTCGCACCTGGGAGGCACACGTCAGCTGTTCAAATCAGCTGATGTGTGGGAATCGCCGGCTCACCGAGGCAGCCGGTAGTGATTACCCTCACACGATCCATGACACGTACCCAGTACGTCATGTGTCATGAAAAGGTTAATGTTTTGTTTAAAAATAGTTAATTGAGCAAAATATAAAAAAACAATTTCAAAAGTTTGATATTTTACACTCAAACACAAGGGGGAGTAGTTGCTGAAATTCTAGTGTACAACCAGCTCACATTACAACTGCAGTAAAAGTGGGCAGAATCTGCACTCATGTGCATAATGTCACGCCTCCCCTTCTGGGTGTTTCCAAAAGGATAAGGGACTGTATACCGTGCCCCACTGTATAATATGCCCCATATACTCTGCCCCTATATTCCTGTGCCCCCATATTCCTGTGCCTTGAGCGCTGAGAGGAGGAACTGCCGAGACACCAGGCTGATAAGAGAAGCTGCCGGACGGGATCGGAGGTCTGAGGTGAGATGCGACCAGGAGGGGTGATCTGCAGCCTGAGCCCGACACGGCACTACAGATGTGACACCGCGATCACCGCTCCCAGCCACATGCACTCACCTCAGACCTCCCCCCCGACAGCCTCTCCTGTCAGCCTGGTGTGTCTCCACAGCTCCCCCTGGCAGCGCACAGGGCGCTGACAGGAGTAGCTGCCGAGAGCAGAGCTCCGAGGTGAGTATATGCTGCGGTGAGCGGTGATCACAGCCTGCCATCTCCGGTCAGCAGGGTATCTCTCGGCAGCTCCTCCTGGCAGCACACAGAGCGCTGACAGGAGTAGCTGCCAAGAGTGGAGCTTTGAAGTGAGTACATCATGCGGCGAGCGGTGATCACAGCCTGCCAACTACAATACACTACTAGGCTCACGCTGCAGATCGCCGCTTGCAGCTGTACTCAGGGGGAAAGTGGAATGCACAGTATATACACTGTGAGCTCCACAAAGATGGCAGCGGTCTCCTCCCCTAGCTGTGATCTAGACAGCCCAGGGGGCGTGTTCAGATCACAGCAGGAAGCACACATTGTAAAAGATAGGGTCAGAACGCGATTATCAACCCTTATACACTGGCAGCCCCCAGTCCTTCAGTAAAAACAGAATAAAAAGTAAAACAATTTCAATTTGTATTAAAAATAATTGATTCCATAATCACGATTATTAATACAAAAATTAAAAAATGTGACACCTTCCCTTTAACAACGCACATCAAAGCTGAAAAAGGCACGGCTGAGCTGTGAATGACAGCAACAAATCAATGATGCAAAACTGCAAATGCAACTCTGTTGATGCATTTGGCAGAGGATAATCTTCTACTACATGTTTCAAAAGAACAACATTTGCAGTTTCACATTACAAACTAGAAACAGGCAACAAATAAAGCTCAGCCCTACTTTATTGTGAAGGCACAGCAGAGTTCAGGACGGTTGATCTCTGAACCAGCTAAGAGATCAATGATGTAAAAAACAGAATTGCAGTTATACTGAAGTAGATAGCAGAACATAAGTTTTGACCAGCTACTGAACGGGACTATAGAGTGCACAGAAAAAGTAGTGGAGGAATTATAACCAGCTGAGAGACAGCAATGCACATACTCTGCTAAAAGCAGTGGAACTACAGTAGGAAGAAAAAAAAAATCAAATGGCAGCTGAAGGGTATATAAAGCCTTGACAGGCAAATTTTGGGTGTTGATCTGTACAAAATGGTACAGATTTAACCAAGTTATACTAGCACAAATGAATAACCATGTTCAAAAGACCACATTTTGATTTGGGAAAAACCCTTTATGGAGTAGGATAACCAAATAGCATCAGCACTCAAAAAGGAGCGAATCATTAGTGTATTGCAAAGGTTTCTATTACAATTCAAGAAGCCAGAAAACTTGTCTGGGGGTGCTTTAATGTTTCAAAGCAATAATAAGAAACAAAAATAGTCCTCTAAGTACATCACTTACCTGTATTTTCATACTGTTTTAAAGTGCACCAATCACCAGGATTTTCCTATATAACCTAAAGCCAGTACTATACTTGCTGATTCTATACATACCTTTAGTTGTCAGCTAGGATGTATAGGTTTTGAAACACAAGCAAATTAAGCTTGTAAAATGAACAGTATTTAGATTGGTAGCAGGTGCACCTCTAATTAAAATCACATAAATAATAGTGGGAGGACGCACAGGTAGGGGGTGGGAATCACTATCAACCCCCCCAGCTATTAGCAGCTGCAACCACTCAAAAATACTGTTCATTTTCCAAACTTTACTTGCCTGTATTTCAAAGCCTATATATCCTAGCTGACAACTAAGGGTATGTATATACCCAGCCTGATAGTGTCAGTAAGGCACTGGCTTTAGGGTATATAGGAAAATCCAGGTGATTGGTGCTCTTTAAAGACCACACAACAGAAGCGCACTTATCTGCTCATCAACAATTTAGGCTATGAGCTAATTTAAAGCTGTGGACTTGTTACAAACAACAAAAAACGTGTCCATTTTCACATGTAGGATATGTGAATTACAAAATACAAAAATAAAAGTATTGAAAGTAAACTGCAACCAAGCATTTCACTTAGATGAAAAATAACTAAACATCAGCAGTTGTGTACTGTTCACAGAAAAGCTCTTCACAACTCTGTTAACAAGATTTAATGTACATTTATTCTTAACACGGGAACATAGAGTATAAAGATTTCATACTGAATAAATGATATATCATTAAGCAAAAATAAAAATAAAACAAAAGGAATAGGCTGAAATTTACATTTTTTTCAGAGCTACAAATATGCAGAAATTGCTGGAAAAAAAAAACCTGTCAAATTGTCGGAACTGGAAAAAAAAAAAAAAAAATAATAATAAAACTCACACCTTGATTGGATGATGGAAAAAAGTAAAAGTTGATAGGATTGCTGGATATACAAAGGGTGAAACAAGGAAGAGGTGATGGATGGGATTGCTGCTCTGTGGATCAAACCATCTATAAGATGTTCCTCCATTGGGAGGTTGGTTGGAAGGGCCTTGGGGAAAGTAACCGTAACCATTCCTCCATTCTTTCCATAGGTCCAAGAAAGCTTGTGAGCATGGTGAGGGTAAGTGAGGAAATATTGAGGGGAATACAAGAGGTGTGTCTTTAATGTACATCATCATATATATACAGACATCGCAGCTTGCAACCTACAAGCTAAAAGGTTAAAACCAGTTATAAGAGGCGATCTCCGATTATTACAATCTAAGTTTAAAGAGGTAAGGGTGTTGCTTCACATGAAACTTTGGGGGAAAAGCGACTTCTCTGCGTCTCTCTCTCCTCCGGAAACTAAAAGCGAACTTTGCCGCTCTCCATTTAAAAACCTACATCTGGAGTCTCTGAGGTTGTGGGTTTTTCCAGCTCCGATTGGATTCTGCGGGGTTTCCCAGCACAGTTAAAAAGGTAATGTCTCTTTTCAGGGTTTTTTTTTTCTTTTTTTCTTCTTCTGTTTAAAAGTTCAGGGCACACAAATTCTAGTCTAAACATTTCAAGGTGAGGAGCAGGGCAAGTTACTTTTAAGATAAAGAAGGAAATCCTTCTCCTTCCTTGAAGATTCAGAAGTCTTTATCTCCTTAGAATATGGAGCCCATCCCTTGGCTGTTGTGGGCCTAATAAACAGTAGACTTGGGGGGAGGGAAGTGTAGTTACAGTGGAGCCCCTTCCCCTAGATAAAAAATAAAAATTCACTGAAATACAGTAGCTTTGGTTAACACCAAAACACAGAGAGGAAGAGTGGGTGGGAAATTCCACAAGGGTGACCAGATTTCCTTTCTGAGGCGGACAGTGGATTGAGACATAGTTTTTTTGCATAAATAAAAAAGGGAGGAAAGGAAGAGGGTATGGAATCAACAGTCAGGGAGAATTCCTTTCTACGGTGAAGGGAGGAGCAAATCATTCTGGGAAGTTATCCACTGCAGCTGTCATGACTGGCCAATCAAGAAGAGAACATCGCAGATGACCTGTGACACTGAGCAGTTCATTAGTGGAGACACAGAGATGTCCAGCAGACGGGCCTCATACAGTGTGAACTCAGAATTGTTCTCCTCAACTTTTGCCAAAGCAAGCAGGGCACGAGAGGCCCGTCGCATCATGTCCGTACTTGTGGGTTCAAAGGGAGCAGAGGGTGCATGTAAATGTGCAGCCTGACTCTGTTGAAATTGAGTCGCTGCCAGACTATCCTCAAGAAAACCTAGAAGGTTACCAATGCTGCCTTTCTGAAGGGCAATCGCCCTGGCTGCTAAACTATCGCCCTGTGCCAAGTTTGCTAGAAGAACCACTGCCATTTCCCTGCACACATGGTTTTTTCTGTCACTTAGGAACCTCACCAATGTCCCATACAGCTTGTCGAGACGACCGAAAGGTGGTGTGGCGAGTATTAGGTCCACATTGCTATCTTGAATGCTCAGTTTGCTAAGAGCCTCCAACACCAGTCTCTGGGGAGAAAGTACTGCATTAGGACCAAGTGTCACAAACGGATCCTGAGCCTCAGCTGATGGACACACTGCCCAATGTAGCAAGCCATCCAAGATGGGCAGACAAATGCTTTCAGGGTATGGAGAAAGATCAAGCTGACCAGAAATATTGGCAAGGGTGACCAGTGTGTTCTCACGCAACATTTCCAAACAGTCCCACCACCATTCAGCCTTATTGCTACTAACTCCTTGGTCTCTATCCTCCTCTTTCTCGTAGGTGAGGGGTGCTTGTTTCCGTTCTGGGTGCTTGTGATGGAGCAGCACAAGTTTCCCAAGGAGTAGTAACAGTCCTGGGTGTTTTGACATTTCCAAGTCATTGCCTGGCACAAAAGACAAGCTGCGCAAAATATTTGATATGCACACACAACGGCGAGAAAGAGCATCTTGCCAATCTTCCAACGTGCACAGTGGAGTTTCATCTTTGCTGCGTGGTTCATCTTCAAGAATTTTAAGACCATATCTGTTGCATGGCGGAGGACTACCATTTAACTGGAATTCAGTGTCCTCTTCAGAATTTTCTCCTGAATCAGGCGGCAAAGAGTTGGACCGAGAACACAAGACATCATCTATGGTGGCAGCTGTGACCTCTACAGCAAGAACTTGCTGCTCCTTTAAACGACGCTTTGTTTGGGGACGCTTACAAAAAGTGGGCTCGGGACGCCTTTCAAAGTGAGTCTGGATGTGCTCAGTTGTGTCACCCCCTCCTATTCGCCAGTGTAAGAGGCCACTATCAAATTCTTGCCGACGACCCAATTGATGCGAGCAGTCCAACACAAAGGCATCTTCCCGTTGAACTATTTTTACAGGAAGTTTGTCAAACTTGCTGGTATGCCGTTGAATATCTTCACTTGAATTGCAGGGAGCAGAATAGGCCTTCCTTTCTTCTTCACCCTCATCCTCACTTTGAGCATCGCCATCTGTCAATGATTGGCTCACCTCTTCATCAGTGGACTCTGTATCACCTAAGAATGGGCTGTGAGAGCCATGAGTGGAAGGATTAAGTAAGGTCTTTTGTGCAGGCTCTCCAACTTCATACTCCCGGAGAATCCCAAAGATTTCAATCAGGCATCGTCGGAAATATTCCACTAACAACTCCAGTAACCCAGGTAGCTGCATGAACAAATAGTAAAAATGGTCATATGCAAGCTCAAAATAAAAAGAGGAAAATGTTTACAAAAAAGGTGAATAATTAAATTTATAACCTTACCTGACTGAGGTTAAATGTCATGATACTGTTGTCATCGTAAAGAAGAATGTTAATGGTATCTAGGGCCCAGGTACTTTCAGCAAGGAGGCCTGACTTCAATGACATCATAACACGCCAAGCCTCAGGAGTCCCTAAAAAAATAATAGTAACATCAAGAAGCCAGGCAGTTATATATATAATAAATAAATAAAATAGAAAAGCAGAGTTGTACAAAAACTTAACTTTGTTTACTCTTAACCCCTTCACCCCAGGCGATTTTCCGGTTTTTTTTTTTTTTTTTTGCTCCCCTCCTTCCGAGAACTGTAACTTTTTTATTTTTTCGTCAATCTTGCCATATGAGAGCCTGTTTTTTGTGGGACGAGTTATACTTTTAAATGAAACCATAAGTTTTACCATACAGTGTAGTAGAAAAATTCCAAGTTCAGAAAAATTGAAAAGGAAAAAAAAAAAAAAAATGTGATTGCACGATTCTTTTGTTCACTATATGGTAAAACTGATGTGTCGCTGTGATTCCTCAGGTCAGTACGAGTTCGTAGACACCAAACATGTATAGGTTTAATTTTATGTAAGGGGTTTAAAAAAAAAATAAATTCAGAAGTTTGTCCAAAAAAAGTGGCGCATTTTTTGTGACATTTTCCACAACTCATAGCGCTCTCATATTTTGGGATATTGGGCTCAACGATTGCTTATTTTTGCATCTCGAGGTGACATTTTTAATGGTTCAATTTTTGTGCAGATGCTACGTTTTGAGCGCCTACTATTGCATTTTGCGATGACCCAAAGAATTAACGATTTTATATGTTCACAGATCGGCTATACCAAATAATATATTATATATAAAAAAATATATGTAATAATAAAAAAAAATAAAAAATTATATTATATATATAATATATACATACACACACACATACATATATATTAGCTCCTGGCAGCTTCATTAGCCTTCTTTGTGTTCACCTGCTGATCTTGTAGGTTTTTAAAACCCTGAAAAGATGCAGTTTAGAGTAGGACCCAGCAAAGGAGGGTGCCGTAAGGGGGCGCTGGGCTAGTATTACAATGGCCATTATAATTAAATACCACCATTAATATTTTTTAGGTAGAATGTATTTGTTTTTTTATAGTGTGCGACTGTTCCATATATATATATATACACATATATATACACACATACACACACATATTATATATATATATATATATATATATATATATATATATATATATATATATATATATATATACATGCATACATACATACATACACACTGCTGGCCAAGAGTAATGGCACTCCTGCAATTCTGTCAGATAATACTCAGTTTCTTCTTGAAAATGATTCCAATCACAAATTCTTTGGTGTGATTTTCCTTTAATTTGTCTTCAGTGAAAAAAGAAAAAAATTTTTTGTCATAAAGCCAAATTGGATATAATTCCACACCAAACATAAAAAAGGGGGTGGACAAAAGTATTGGCACGGATTGAAAAATCATGTGATGCTTCTCTAATTTGTGTACTTAACAGCACCTGTAACTTACCTGTGGCACCTAGCAGGTGTTGGCAATAACTAAATCACACTTGCAGCCAGTTGACATGGATTAAAGTTGACTCAACCTCTGTCCTGTGTCCTTGTGTGTACCACATTGAGCATGGAGAAAAGAAAGAAGACCAAAGAACTGTCTAAGGACTTGAGAATCCAAATTGTGAGGAAGCATGAGTAATCTCAAGGCTACAAGTCCATCTCCAAAGACCCGAAAGTTCCTGTGTCTACGGTGCGCAGTGTCATCAAGAAGTTTAAAGCCCATGGCACTGTGGCTAACCTCCCTAGATGTGGAAGGAAAAGAAAAATTGACGAGAGATTTCAACGCAAGATTGTGCGGATGGTGGATAAAGAACCTCGACTAACATCCAAACAAGTTCAAGCTGCCCTGCAGTCTGAGGGTACAACAGTGTCAACCTGTACTATCCGTCGGCATCTGAATGAAAAGGGACTGTATGGTATGATACCCAGGAAGACCCCACTTCTTACCCCGAGACATAAAAAAGCCAGGCTGGAGTTTGCCAAAAGTTACCTGAGAAAGCCTAAAACGTTTTGGAAGAATGTTCTTTGGTCAGATGAGACAAAAGTAGAGCTTTTAAAAGCCATCAAGATAGAGTTTACAGGAAAAAAAAAGAGGCATTCAAAGAAAAGAACACGGTCCCTACAGTAAAACATGGCGAAGGTTCCCTGATGTTTTGGCGTTGCTTTGCTGCCTCTGGCACTGGACTGCTTGACCGCGGGCATGGCATTATGAAGTCTGAAGACTACCAACAAATTTTGCAGCATAATGTAGGGCCCAGTGTGAGAAAGCTGGGTCTTCCTCAGAGGTCATGGGTCTTCCAGCAGGACAATGACCCAAAACACACTTCAAAAAGCACTAGAAAATGGTTTGATAGAAAGCAGTGGAGACTACTAAAGTGGCCAGCAATGAGTCCAGACCTGAATCCCATAGAACACCTGTGTAGAGATCTCAAAATGGCAGTTTGGAGAATGCACCCTTCAAATCTCAGGGACTATGGAGCAGTTTGCCAAAGAATGGTCTAAAATTCCAGCAGAGCATTGTAAAAAAAACTCATTGATGGTTACCGGAAGCGGTTGTTTGCAGTTATTTTGACTAAAGGTTGTGCAACCAAGTATTAGGCTAAGGGTGCCAATACTTTTGTCTGGCCCATTTTTGGAGTTTTGTGTGAAATGATCAATGATTTGATTTTTGTTTCATTCTCTTTTGTGTTTTTTCATTGCAAGCAAAATAAATGAAGATAATACCAAAGAATTTGTGATTGCAATCATTTTCAAGAAGAAACGAAGTATTCTCTGACAGAATTGCAGGGGTGCCAATACTTTTGGCCAGCACTATAACTATATTACATATATAAAAAAGGAACAGTCGCACACTAGAATAAAACAAAATAAATTCTACCTAAAAAAATACACATATACACATTTTTTTTTAACCCTTTACTTTTGAATGGGGCGAATGAGGGGGTGATTTGAACTTTTATAGTTTTTGGTTTTTTTTCATTTTACTGGACCCCCTAGGGAGCTATAAGGATCAGCAGTCTGCTCGCTCATTTTTTTCTTCTGATCAGAGCAGCATCGCTCTGATCAGGAAAAATGCTGTGATCCTATTACAGCTGCTGCTCTGTCGGTTGTAGCAGGAACTACGTCATAATAGCGACAGGAGTTATCACATGACCCTGTGCTACCATCAGCTCCCCGTGATTGCATCATGGGGCCTCTGATGGCGGCGGGGAAAGGCGCATTCCCCGCTGCGATGCTTTAAATCGCACCGTCACATTTTGACAGCGCAATTTAAGGGGTGGCATACATGACTGCTGTTCGAATGAACAGACATGTGCGGGGATCAAAAACAGCTCTCCGCAGCAGCTGGTGGTGATCACCCCTTCATGTTTTAGGACGTACCGTTAAGTCCTAGGTCGTGAAGGGGTTAATATGCACATAGCCCAGTCAGTTTTTAACAATATGAGAAAATTGCAGACAAATATCACACAAATTTCAATTTCTGTTGTACAGAGAATTATGTTGAGACCTGCTAAAACTCTAGTCATTTAAAGCGTAACTGTCATTTTAATTTTTATCTAATAATAATGTAGAGCAAGCAATTTTAAGAAACTTTCAAAATACTTTATAAATCAAATCCGGAAATAAACTTTTCAAAAACCTTCTTTAAGATGTCCCCTTTCCCCTGGCTGTTTCTGAACCAGACAGAAGCTGGTTTTCAGGGAAAATATGTCTTGAGCTCCACACACACTGAATACGGTCTTCTGAGGGTGGGGTTCGAGTCTACATACTGTGGAGCTCCCAGGAGCAGCTAATGCAGGGTCAGTTTACCTCAGGCTATGGCACAGTGCACACAAGCTTATCTGACCTGTCTTGCTGCTCTCTGTCTCAGCAGTGACTTCCCAGGGCTCTGTCAGCTACTGGCCAGGCACACATCCCCCCCTGCCCTGTGCACACAACCCTGCTAACAAAGACCGATATGATTTAGATATCTGTATACATATCTAAAGCTGGTGTCACACACAGCGACAACGACGTCGCTGCTACGTCACCATTTTCTGTGACGTTGCAGCGACGTCCCGTCGCTGTCGCTGTGTGTGACATCCAGCAACGACCTGGCCCCTGCTGTGAGGTCGCCGGTCGTTGCTGAATGTCCAGCTTCATTTTTTGGTCGTCACTCTCCCGCTGTGACACACACATCGCTGTGTGTGACAGCGAGAGAGCGACGAAATGAAGCGAGCAGGCAGCAGGAGCCGGCGTCTGGCAGCTGCGGTAAGCTGTAACCAGCGTAAACATCGGGTAACCAAGGGAAGACCTTTCCCTGGTTACCCGATATTTACCTTAGTTACCAGCCTCCGCTCTCGCTGCCAGTGCCGGCTCCTGCTCTGTGCACATGTGGCAGCAGTACACATCAGGTAATTAACCCGATGTGTACTGTAGCAAGGAGCCAGCGCTAAGCAGTGCGCGCGGCTCCCTGCTCTCTGCACTGTGACATGTAGCTGCAGCACACATCGGGTTAATTAACCCGATGTGTACTGTACCTAGGAGAGCAAGGAGCCAGCGCTAAGCGCGGCTCCCTGCTCTCTGCACATGTAGCACAGCGACGTTATGATCGCTGCTTCTGCTGTGTTTGACAGCTAAGCAGCGATCATAACAGCGACTTACAAGGTCGCTGTTACGTCACCGAAAATGGTGACGTAACAGCGACGTCGTTGTCGCTGTCGCTTAGTGTGAACCCAGCTTAAGGATATCTGTCTTATCTATAATCTATGCACCTATTGATCTACTGAACATCTTTTTCCATCTGTATTATACAAGAGCGAGCGGGCGCGCGAGAGAGAGGGGGCGCGCGAGAGAGGGGGCACGAGTGTGACAGCACACAATGTATTATGGGAGGTGAGGGAAGCTGCTGGTTACACCCACACAGCCCTCAAAAGGCAGTTTTTAAAAGAGCACGGGGGAAAAAAAAAAATCAAAGAGAAAATCTGTCATATGGAACAAAAAAAAAAAAAAGAAAAAAAGCATAATCTTAGCTGCATTGTGATTTGTCATCACAAACAACCAGCACAAAATTACATTAAAGGCCACTTTACACACAGATAAATCTGCGGCAGATCTGTGGTTGCAGTGAAATTGTGGACAATCAGTGCAATCAGGTTTGTGGCTGTGTACAAATGGAACAATATGTCCATGATTTCACTGCAACCACAGATCTGCCAAAGATTTATCGCTGTGTGTAAAAAGGCCTTTACACTTACTTTTAGTATTTGGTATACAGAGCCTTGTACTTTTGTTTCAATGTTTTTTTTTAAGTCTCTAACATGTGTTATCACCTTTCAGTTAATCTTCATCCCTCGCTGCTCCCATGGTCTGGCACTGGCTGCGGCACTGATGTTACGTAAAGAAAACGGCAGCCAATTAAAGAGTTTAGGGCGTTCCATCTACACTGGCAGAGCCACTGAGTTCACAGACTGGCTGCCAAGCTATCAGCATGATTTTACTGTTGCATCAAATGCCACACACCAGAAGCAGCAGCAGAGATAAACATACAAACTGCACCCAGGGACAAAGTTTAGTTAAGGGGACAACCATTTGAAAGGTAACCTGTCAGGTGCAATATGCACCGAGAACCACGAGCAGTTCTGGGTGCATATTGCTAATTCCTGCCTAACCGTTCCCTGTATACACTAGCATAGATAAAGATCTTTAGAAAAAGTAATTTCTAAACATCTTTTACCGTATGCTAATGAGCGAGGGCACTAGCCCCCTGGGCGTTAGTTTCCCGGGCCAGTCGTTCATTAGCATGTTAGCACGCCCACAGGAGCATACTATCATGCTAATGAATACGCAGTGTGTCAGGATGATCTCATTCACCTCTCTGCCGCCTGACACTGTATTTCGGCTCAGTGCGCATGACCCCAGAGTTTGGCTCATGCGCACTATGAAGCCGGGTGTACGCGTCCTGGCTTCAAACTGAAGTAGTACGCATGACCCAAACTCCAGGGTCATGCGCACTGATTTGAAATCCAGCGTTGGACGTAATGGCGGCGGAGAGGTGAGTGAGATCATCCTCTGACACATTCATTATCATGTTAGCACGCCTACAGGGGCGTACTAACATGCTAATGAGGGTCGACTGGCCAGGGAACCAAGGCCTAGGGGGCTAGTGCCCTCGCTCATTAGCATACGGCAAAAGATCTTTAGAAATACTTATTCTAAAGATCTCTTTATCTATGCTAGAGTATACAGGAACAGTTAGGCAGGGATTAGCACTATGCACCCCGAACTGGTTGTGGTTCTGGGTGCATATTGGACCTGACAGGTTCCCTTTAACTTAATTTCAATTTATAAAATAGACATTCTTCACTCCTGCAACATACCAATTTCCTTTGCAGTTAAGCGTCTCCTTGGCTTCAGTATAGGCTGTGTGGCTTCCACTGAACCTGGAGGAAAAGTTATGTCCCTGCGAATAAGAGGTGGCTGGGATGGGGTGGACACAATATGTGATGCAGGTACAGGGGGTCCAGCTTTCTGCATCTTCAGGAATGGGGACTTGCTGGGTGAGGTATGGGCTTCCAGTGGCCGAGGGGTGGCTGGACTAGCTACCTGAGGCAAATGGTTAGGCATGCTTGAGGAGGCTTGGTATCCAGCCTGTGGTGGAGCTCTGCTCAGAGGTGGGCCAGGGGCAGGCACATAGGGGGGCTGTTGCCTGTTAACATGAGTTGGCCACTGGCCCTCATGGCTAAGTCGCTGGTCGGAATGCACCATTTCATCTCCACGAGGTGGCCCGGAATGATAACTAGGTCCTTGTGTGCTGGCTGGAGAAGGACCAGGTCTCACTTGATAATTGTAGCCCATATCTCCTCGACCTTGCCACATCGCTCCAGGTTGTGTTCCATCTGTAGAGCCTCCCATTCCACTAGATGGCAGAGGTGGCTGTGTGTTGTTCCCTGGAGTGGATGACACCCGTTCACGTCCGAATTGAAATGGAAACTGATTCTGCCCTGTGGGTGCAGGCCTGCGCTCCCCAGCGCTTTGTGGATAACCACTCCCATATTGACCATAAGGGTCTTGGGTAGGCTGTGAACTTGCAGCTGGAGAAGGCTGACCAGTAGGAGGTTGCACTCCTGACCCAGATGTTTGTTGCTGTTGAGGTTGTGGCTGTTGTGGACCTTGACCACTCTGTGTCCCAGCATAAGGAGCATTGTACATTTCCCCTTCATGGCGTTTAGACGATGGACCATAACTACCATCCATTGGACGCTTGTAGTTCTAAGAATTAAAAAATTGTGTAAAGTTAGTGACTTAAGATAAGAAATCAAAGTGTTAGCTCTGAGCTATAGCGGACTGAGTAGTGCATAAATTAAGTAAATATTGAAACAAACATTGGCAAGTGAAGACATTCCTTTACTTTTTGATTTTGTTAATGGAGTGTCATAAAAAATGACCTATTTGTCAAGTCAGATTTTAGTATTTCATGTATTTAATTCAGAATAAAAAAATCTATTAAAAAATTAGTACATTTTCACATGGACACAAGCGATGTTCTACAAGCACACAGACAAGCTACTAAGAATGCTTCTAGCTCGCAAGTTGAAACAAAGGGAAACACAATCAATTCTGTTTTTACAATAAAAGACCAAAAGGACCAGATTACATCTCATCCAAATAAAATTCATAAGACGTTCCATACTTTCTATTAAAATTTGTACACCACCCCAAACCCACCAGAAAGAAACCTGATAAACTCCTTTGTTTCCAATAGCCGTGTTCCCAAATTCAGCTCCTCAGCCAAGCAACAATTACAGCTTGGAATCACGGAAGAAGAAACAGCAACAGCAATTAAGCACCTAAAGCTAGGCAAGGCACCGGGCCCTGACAGGATCACAGCAGCACACTATAAAAATACAAGGATATTTTAACTTCTCACAAAAATGTACTGTAATTACATTTTCTCTAGACACCAAATGCCATCAGAATTCTATACACCATATTTTTTTCGCTTTATAAGACGCACCTGATTATAAGACGCACCCCAAATTTGGTGAAGGAAAAGAGGAAAAATGTTTGTTTTTTTAATGTTAAATGGGATCCGCCTTATAATGCCAGTGTCCGTCTAACAAATCCTATAGGGTATATGTCCTTCGTAGCCCCTCCATCCTAAAATTAGCCCCCTTAATCTAG
The DNA here is from genome assembly GCF_048569485.1 of Anomaloglossus baeobatrachus. NCBI lineage: Eukaryota > Metazoa > Chordata > Amphibia > Anura > Aromobatidae > Anomaloglossus > Anomaloglossus baeobatrachus. The sequence goes on from NC_134354.1 coordinate 326,102,276, forward strand.
ATATGGCCCCCTTATATTGAATATAGCCCCCTTGTGCTGGCACACGTCCCCCAGTGATGCCACATGTCCCCTATTGATGGCACACGTCTCCTATTGATGGCAGACGTCCCCTATTTATTGCACACGTCCCCCTGTGCTGGCACACATCCCCTACAGCTGGCACAGGTTTCCTATGGATGGCACACATCCCCCTGTGCTGCTCATGGCCCTCTATGGATGGCACACGTCCCCCTGTGCTGCCCATGGCCCTCTATGGATGGCACACGTCCCCCTGTGCTGCCCATGGCCCCCTATGGATGGCACACGTCCCCCTGTGTTTGATATGGCCCCCATGCTGCTGCCCATAGTGAAATAAAAAAAACTCTTTACTTACCTCCTCCAGCGCTGTCCTCCCTAGTGTCTCCCTCCGTGCTGCTGAGCTCCTACACTTCCTGCTTCTCGGTGCCAGTCATGTGATCGGCACAGCAGAGTGACATCATCTCTGCATGCCTGATCACAACGGCAGCAGGGAGACACCGGGAGATCAGCGCTGGAGGCGGTAAGTAAAGCTTTTTTATTTTAGGATGGGCAGCAGCATGGGGGCCATATCTAACACAGGGGGGGCATGTGCCATCAAAGGGGGGTGCAGGCACATATAATATGTGCCGTTCCCTCAGCCCATCACCGCGGTGCGGTTTCAGCACCACGGTGATGGACAGCGGCAGTGCATATTATATGAGTGGGAGCAGGAGATCTCCCGCTGCCTCCTGCAGCCTCCACCAGCCTGACTCAGCTGCCAGCACTGCTGCAGAACTGCCCCCACCTTCCCTGGGTCCTGCAGTATATAATCCGTATATTCGGATTATAAGACTCACCCCCTGCTTCCCCCCAAAATTTGGGGGAACAAAAGTTTGTCTTATAATGCGAAAAATACGGTAGCTCATGTGACTGTCATCCTGAAACCCAAAAAAGATCCCTTATTGCCCAAAAACTATAGACCAATATCACTATTGAATATTGACCTTAACATTTTCACATCCATAAAGACCAACACATCAATAATTTACTCCCCTCCCTAATACATCGTGACCAAGCTTCATTCATCCCTACCAGATAGGCCACAGACAATATCAGGAGAAATCTCAATATTAGACAATGCGCTAATACAAAAGGCCTCTCATGATGTTAGCAATTGATATAAAAAAGAAGGGAATTTTGTTTACTTACCGTAAATTCCTTTTCTTCTAGCTCCAATTGGGAGACCCAGACAATTGGGGTGTATAGCTATGCCTCCGGAGGCCACACAAAGTATTACACTAAAAGTGTAAAGCCCCTCCCCTTCTGCCTATACACCCCCCGTGCTCCCACGGGCTCCTCAGTTTTGGTGCAAAAGCAAGAAGGAGGAAAAAATTATAAACAGGTTTAAAGTAAATTCAATCCGAAGGAATATCGGAGAACTGAAACCATTCAACATGAACAACATGTGTACACAAAAAAACAGGGGCGGGTGCTGGGTCTCCCAATTGGAGCTAGAAGAAAAGGAATTTACGGTAAGTAAACAAAATTCCCTTCTTCTTTGTCGCTCCATTGGGAGACCCAGACAATTGGGACGTCCAAAAGCAGTCCCTGGGTGGATAAATAATACCTCATAATAGAGCCGTAACGGCTCCGTCCTACAGGTGGGCAACCGCCGCCTGAAGGACTCGCCTACCTAGGCTGGCATCTGCCGAAGCATAGGTATGCACCTGATAGTGTTTCGTGAAAGTGTGCAGGCTCGACCAGGTAGCTGCCTGACACACCTGCTGAGCCGTAGCCTGGTGCCGCAAGGCCCAGGACGCTCCCACGGCCCTGGTAGAATGGGCCTTCAGCCCTGATGGAACCGGAAGCCCCGAGGAACGATAAGCTTCGAGAATTGGTTTCTTGATCCACCGAGCCAGGGTTGATTTGGAAGCTTGTGTCCCTTTACGCTGGCCAGCGACAAGGACAAAGAGTGCATCCGAGCGGCGCAGGGGCGCCGTACGAGAAATGTAGAATCTGAGTGCTCTCACCAGATCTAACAAGTGCAAATCCTTTTCACATTGGTGAACTGGATGAGGACAAAAAGAAGGTAAGGAGATATCCTGATTGAGATGAAAGGGGGATACCACCTTAGGGAGAAATTCCGGAACCGGACGCAGAACCACCTTATCCTGGTGAAACACCAGGAAAGGGGCTTTGCATGACAGTGCTGCTAGCTCAGACACTCTCCGAAGTGAAGTGACTGCTACTAGGAAAACCACTTTCTGCGAAAGGCGTGCGAGAGAAATATCCCTCATTGGCTCGAACGGTGGTTTCTGAAGAACCGTCAGCACCCTGTTCAGATCCCAGGGTTCCAACGGACGTTTGTAAGGAGGGACGATGTGACAAACCCCCTGCAGGAACGTGCGTACCTGTGGAAGTCTGGCCAGGCGCTTCTGAAAAAACACAGAGAGCGCAGAGACTTGTCCCTTAAGGGATCCGAGTGACAAACCCTTTTCCAATCCGGACTGAAGAAAGGACAGAAAAGTGGGCAAGGCAAATGGCCAGGGAGAAAAACCCCGAGCAGAGCACCACGACAGGAATATTTTCCACGTCCTGTGGTAGATCTTGGCGGACGTTGGTTTCCTAGCCTGTCTCATAGTGGCAATGACCTCTTGAGATAATCCTGAAGACGCTAAGATCCAGGACTCCATGGCCACACAGTCAGGTTGAGGGCCGCAGAATTCAGATGGAAAAACGGCCCTTGAGACAGCAAGTCTGGTCGGTCTGGTAGTGCCCACGGTTGGCCGACCGTGAGATGCCACAGATCCGGGTACCACGACCTCCTCGGCCAGTCTGGAGCGACGAGGATGGCGCGGCGGCAGTCTGCCCTGATCTTGCGTAACACTCTGGGCAACAGTGCCAGCGGAGGAAACACATAAGGGAGTTGAAACTGCGACCAATCCTGAACTAAGGCGTCTGCCGCCAGAGCTCTGTGATCGTGAGAACGTGCCATGAATGCCGTGACCTTGTTGTTGTGCCGGGACGCCATTAGGTCGACGTCCGGCATCCCCCAGCGGCAACAGATCTCCTGAAACACGTCCGGGTGAAGGGACCATTCCCCTGCGTCCATGCCCTGGCGACTGAGAAAATCTGCTTCCCAGTTTTCCACGCCCGGGATGTGAACTGCGGAGATGGTGGAGGCCGTGGCTTCCACCCACATCAAAATCCGCCGGACTTCCTGGAAGGCTTGCCGACTGCGTGTTCCTCCTTGGTGGTTGATGTAAGCCACCGCTGTGGAGTTGTCCGACTGAATTCGGATCTGCTTGCCTTCCAGCCACTGCTGGAACGCTTTTAGGGCCAGATACACTGCCCTGATCTCCAGAACATTGATCTGAAGTGAGGACTCTTGCCGAGTCCACGTACCCTGAGCCCTGTGGTGGAGAAAAACTGCTCCCCACCCTGACAGACTCGCGTCCGTCGTGACCACCGCCCAGGATGGGGGTAGGAAGGATTTCCCCTTCGATTATGAAGTGGGAAGAAGCCACCACCGAAGGGAAGCTTTGGTTGCCTGAGAGAGGGAGACGTTCCTGTCGAGGGACGTCGGCTTCCTGTCCCATTTGCGTAGGATGTCCCATTGAAGAGGACGCAGGTGAAACTGCGCGAAAGGGACTGCCTCCATTGCTGCCACCATCTTCCCCAGGAAGTGCATGAGGCGCCTCAAGGGGTGTGACTGACCTTGAAGGAGGGATTGCACCCCCGTCTGTAGTGAACGCTGCTTGTTCAGCGGAAGCTTCACTATCGCTGAGAGGGTATGAAACTCCATGCCAAGGTATGTCAGCGATTGGGCCGGTGTCAGATTTGACTTTGGAAAATTGATGATCCACCCGAAACTCTGGAGAGTCTCCAGAGTAGCGTTGAGGCTGTGCTGGCATGCCTCTTGAGAGGGTGCGTTGACCAGCAGATCGTCTAAGTAAGGGATCACCGAGTGACTCTGAGAGTGGAGGACCGCTACCACTGTAGCCATGACCTTGGTGAAAACCCGTGGGGCTGTCGCCAGGCCGAACGGCAGTGCCACGAACTGAAGGTGTTCGTCTCCTATGGCGAAGCGCAGGAAGCGCTGATGCTCTGGAGCAATCGGTACGTGGAGATAAGCATCTTTGATATCGATCGATGCAAGGAAATCTCCTTGGGACATTGAGGCGATGACGGAGCGGAGGGATTCCATCCGGAACCGCCTGGTCTTTACGTGTTTGTTGAGCAGTTTTAGGTCCAGGACCGGACGGAAAGACCCGTCCTTCTTTGGAACCACAAACAGGTTGGAGTAAAAACCGTGACCCTGTTGCTGAAGAGGAACAGGGACCACCACTCCTTCTGCCTTCAGAGTGCCCAGCGCCTGCAGAAGAGCATCGGCTCGCTCGGGAGGCGGAGATGTTCTGAAGAATCGAGTCGGAGGACGAGAGCTGAACTCTATCCTGTAACCGTGAGACAGAATGTCTCTCACCCAACGGTCTTTTACCTGTGGCAGCCAGGTGTCGCAAAAGCGGGAGAGCCTGCCACCGACCGAGGATGCGGTGTGAGGAGGCCGTAAGTCATGAGGAAGCCGCCTTGGTAGCGGCACCTCCGGCGGTCTTTTTAGGGCGTGACTTAGACCGCCATGAATCGGAGTTCCTCTGATCCTTCTGAGGCCTTTTGGACGAGGAGAATCGGGACTTGCCCGCACCCCGAAAGGACCGAAACCTCGACTGTCCCCTCCTCTGTTGGGGTATGTTTGGTTTGGCCTGGGGTAAGGATGTTTCCTTTCCCTTGGATTGTTTGATGATTTCATCCAATCTCTCACCAAACAAACGGTCGCCAGAAAATGGCAAACCGGTTAAGCACTTTTTGGAAGCCGAATCTGCCTTCCATTCCCGCAGCCACAAGGCCCTGCGTATTGCCACCGAATTGTCGGCTGCAACCGCCGTACGGCTCGCAGAGTCCAGGACAGCATTAATAGCGTAGGACGCAAATGCCGACGTTTGAGAGGTTATGGACGCCACTTGCGGCGCAGACGTACGTGTGAGTGCGTCAATTTGCGCTTGACCCGCTGAGATAGCTTGGAGTGCCCATACGGCTGCAAATGCTGGAGCAAAAGACGCGCCGATAGCTTCATAGATGGATTTCAACCAGAGCTCCATCTGTCTGTCAGTGGCATCCTTGAGAGAAGCCCCATCTTCAACTGCAACTATGGATCTAGCCGCCAGTCTGGAGATTGGAGGATCCACCTTGGGACACTGAGTCCAGCCCTTGACCACGTCAGGGGGGAAGGGATAACGTGTATCCTTAAGGCGCTTGGAAAAACGCTTATCTGGACAAACTCGGTGTTTCTGGACTGCCTCTCTGAAGTCAGAGTGGTCCAGAAACATACTCGTTGTACGCTTGGGAAACCTGAAACGGAATTTCTCCTGCTGAGAAGCTGACTCCTCTACTGGAGGAGCTGAGGGAGAAATATCCAACATTTGATTTATGGACGCGATAAGATCATTCACTATGGCGTCCCCATCAGGAGTATCAAGGTTGAGAGCGGCCTCAGGATCAGAATCCTGATCAGCTACCTCCGCTTCATCATACAGAGAGTCCTCCCGCTGAGACCCTGAACAATGTGATGATGTCGAGGGGATTTCCCAGCGAGCTCGCTTAGGCGGTCTGGGGCTGCGGTCCGTGTCAGAGACCTCACCCTGGGATCTATGAGACACCCCGGGAGGACATTGTTGTTCCAACAGAGGGGAACCAGGGGGCAATGATTCCACAGTGCCCCTGGTCTGAGATACCGGTCTGGACTGCAAAGCTTCTAGTATCTTAGCCATAGTCTCAGAAAGTCTTTCAGTAAAAACTGCAAACTCCGTCCCTGTCACCTGGACAGTGTTAGCAGGTGGCTCCCCCTGGGCCACCCTTAGCAGAGGCTCCGGCTGAGCAAGTGCCACAGGGGCCGAGCACTGTACACAATGAGGGTCAGTGGAACCTGCCGGTAGTGAAGCCTTACATGCGGCGCAGGCAGCATAGTAAGCCTGTGTTTTGGCACCCTTGCTTCTTGTGGACGCCATGCTGTTGTCTCCCCTGAGCAACCCAGGAGGGTATATAGCCAAAAATCAACCGTGCACCATACAGTGTAAAGTATAGCCTATAATCATATAATCTATAAGTACACTTCTGCACAAGTGGGGCCAGCACCTCAGGTGCTGCTTACCGCCCGCTCAAAGCGGTTGTGTGGTCACCAGAATCCCTGCCTGGGTCTCCCAGAGCTTGTCTCCCCTCTCCAGCGTCAGAAGAGCTGACAGGAATGGCTGCCGGCGTCCTGAGGAGAGGAGGGGGCCGTGGGCGTGCCCTAGAAAGTGCGGGAATCTGGTGCCCCACTGTGCACAGTGAGGGTGGTGGAGTATGCAAAAGCATGTTCCAGCCCTCAGTGCTGATGTCCTGTACAGCGTCCCGCCCTTCCCCTGACTGGCAGGCCTGGGGGCGGGAAAAGAATGAGACTAGGCCGCAAAAGCCGGGGACTAAAGTTATAAGCGCGGCCGCCGTATAAGCGCGGTCGGCGCGGTAGTCCCCGGCGTACTAACAGTCCCAGCCGCGCCGAAAAGTAAACATGGCAGCGGCGGTCAGCGCGGTAGTCCCCAGTAAACTAACACACCCAGCCACGCTGCAGTGTGTGATGGCACAAGCGCGGTCAGCGCTGCGGTCCCCGGCGCACTAACACACCCAGCAATGCTGGAGTGTTTCTGTGCGCGGTCCCCACGGGGACACAGAGTGCCTGAAAGTAGCAGGGCCATGTCCCTGACGATACTCGGCTCCTTATCCAGCAGAGTCCCCAGGAGCTGTGGATGGAGCACGGTCTCAGTGCCTGGAGACCGATTAGGATCCCACTTCACCCAGAGCCCTAAAGGGGATGGGGAAGGAAAACAGCATGTGGGCTCCAGCCTCCGTACCCGCAATGGATACCTCAACCTTAACAACACCGCCGACAAGAGTGGGGTGAGAAGGGAGCATGCTGGGGGCCCTGTTAAGGGCCCTCTTTTCTTCCATCCGACATAGTCAGCAGCTGCTGCTGACTAAGCTGTGGAGCTATGCGTGCATGTCTGCCTCCTTCGCACAAAGCATAAAAACTGAGGAGCCCGTGGGAGCACGGGGGGTGTATAGGCAGAAGGGGAGGGGCTTTACACTTTTAGTGTAATACTTTGTGTGGCCTCCGGAGGCATAGCTATACACCCCAATTGTCTGGGTCTCCCAATGGAGCGACAAAGAAAAGGCCTTTGACTGTCACATCTGTACTTATTTCAAAAGTTATAATTGCTTCGGGTTCCACCAGACCTTTATTTCTGCACTACAGCTATTATACGATTTCCCAAAGGCCTATTTAAAATTGCCCGCCATTCAACCAAACCCCATATGTATCGAAAGGGGAAAAAAACAAGGTTGCCTTCTCTCCCTGGCTTCAATTGCTCTAGCGATGGGACCCTGGTCGGATGCTATTAGAAATCAGCCAGACATTAAAGGATTCGAAACCAACACTGAAACATAAAGCTAGCTTGTTCGCAGACGATATATTGCTCTCCATCTCCCAACCTATAACGTCGCTACACAATTTATTTTCCCTTCTTAAAACAATTTAAATCCATATCAGGGCTAAAAGTCAATGTCGATAAATTTGAGGCACTTTTCCTTACATGTCAGTTTGCAATCAAACTGACATTACGGAGCAATTTTGGTTTGAGAAAAGAGATCACTTTCTCACCTACCTAGGTACTAATTTAACATCCAATAAATCCGCTTTATTCAAATGGAACTACACACCACTGATTCAGAGATTTACGAATGATCTAGCTAAATGGTCCCAGTTCTCCCCATGTCTACCTTGTCTTGGTAAAATCCATTCAATAAAAATGGTCACTCTCCCCCAGATTCTTATATCAATTCAGATCCCTACCAATTGATATCCCCGCGATAACATTTACTACCATACACAAAACTATCTCAGACTATATATGGCAGGGAAAGAGGCCTAGAATAAATATGACCACCATGTTTACCCATAGGAGTTTAGGAGGCCTTTCACTGCCAAATTTTGCGCTATATGATAATTGTACAAATGGCGGTAGTTTCAGCCCCATTTAATAGACCCAAATAAGTTAAACTTGAAAATTCTCTCCTAGCACCTCACTCAGTGGCAGGGCTTTTGTGGTCCTTAGATGCTCCTCCAGACAACTTGGCACAGTCCTCTGCTTACACACCTTACGGTTTTGGAAACTACTTCAACTACGCTATAAAATTATAATCCTGTCCTCCTCCTCTAACAACCCTATTAAATAAAACAATGTTTCCACCGGGTCTTGAGCAAGGGGCCTTCACTTGGTGGAAACTCAAACAAAGGTATCACAACTCTAAAACATATCTAGAACATTGACACCGAAGTGCTGTTGAGACTGGAATTCATTCAAAAATATAATCCCCTTCCCTCAGAAACAATGCGTCTGAACCAAGTACTGCACTCTGCATACACAGTAACCCGCAACATCCATAAAATCCCACCCTCCTATTTTGAATCCTTTTCTGCGAATAACCAATTTGGAAAGGAAGTGATATCTTGGCTCTATTCTACCTTTAATACTCCCCAGGAAAATACAAAATCTTCTTTTGTGGAACACTGGGAAACTGATGTAAATTTCTCAATGTCCCTAGAAAGATGGCAATGTTGCTGTACCACACTCTTTAAGGGTAGTCATCAATCCTCTAACAGAAACTGTGATTAAACTACTACACAGAGCTTATAACATCCCAGCTAGACTCAAACGTATCTACCCACATACCTTGGACCAATGTGTTAGGAGGTGTAACATGATTGGGGGCATGAAACACATGGTAGTACTGCTTTATAGCTCAGTCTTCTGGAAAAAAGTTGAGCGACTCATATGCAATGTTCTAGGGAACCATGTCACCCTTGGCCCATCTACTCTTCTCCTGGAGGACAAACCCATCGGTTTGCCCAATAAATCCTTCCGTCTCCTATGTAACACTACTATAACCGCAAAAATTAATCTCGCTTCTAAATGAAAATGTCAGTAAGGACAGACAGAATTTTGCTGTTCGAAAGTATTGACGCAACTAGGTCAGACAGCTTGGTACCCTTCCTTAATATGTGGAACCCTTGTATAGAAATACACCAAGATAATGGCAACAATCTAACTCATGCCTTGCACCTATCCCCATAGTTAACGTACAGATATGGACCTGCTTACGGATTTATCCCAAATATAACTGTTTTGGCTTATATTGCTAACCTCCCTTCTTTCTTTCCTCTACCCCTTACCATCTTGTCTTCCCTTTCCCCTTCATTCTTCTCTCATTTTACCTTATTGATTTGTTCATGCCTTATATCTTTTATAAAATACATGTACTTATAACCTGTAATCCCCATAAAGGGGTATTTACTATATTATGTTAAAAACTTGAATAAAACATTTTTGGAAGTAAAAATAGTAAATTTTACAGTTTTCACACTTCCTTTTTCAAGAAATACACATGTACAGTAGCAGCAATAAACTGACTCAGACCCCATTTTTTGTATTGAAGCATGTAATCAGCATCAGCAAAGGTCATAGTGAAGGGAGAAGTAGTTGTGAAATCATCTATTGTGATTGGTGGATCCTGTGGTAACTGATGATAGGCAACGCCTCTGCACACATCATAATCCTGTCTGGGATGAGAAGAGCTGAAAACTCTTCCTGAAAGTACAGATTGTAAGAGTCTAAATATTCCAGTACCTATACTGATATTTTCAAGATTTTTTTATTTTAAATACACATCAAATAAAATAAAAATGGGATATGGTGTGTTTTAGTTATGATGTCTGCCATTTATCAATATAGCACCGGCTTTTTATATTTTAAGTGTTGAATCATAATTCTTCACTTGATTTAATCAAAACTATATGGGCTTTATATACTCTGTTGTGAGGCTTTTTTCATGCCTGTTGCTTGTTAGTAGTAATATTCCCTTATGTACAATTTAGAAGGTGGTGTCATCAGCCTAACAAGCATGTGCCAAGTAGTCCTGCAATGATATGGACCTAGTTATAAAGCCTTAATTATAAGTAAACAATAGCACTCGGATCCAGAAGTTGCAATGCTGAATTCACGGTTTTGACCCCTACAGCATGCTGTCTTCGGAGTGCATAGCCAAATCCTGACATATTTAATTTTCTTATGACACATTCTCTTTAAACAGGGTTGTACAGTACAATGAGAGGGGGGAGGAGACAGCCAGTTCCAATCTACCGCTTTCATTAAATTACAAGCTTTTCCATTAACACATGGCTTACCTGTTGTTGATACATTGGGTTCTGCTGACTTTGATAGGGACTACCTGAAGTACCCTGCGTGGGGTACTGATTGCTGTAGGAGTCATGCCTAGAAGGAAATAATAAGATTAGAGAACAGCAAGTAGTCAGCCTATTTTAGTGTTTTAAAACATCATGTAGTGTTCCTTCACATAGCTAACATTTTACCTATTCATACCTTTGTTGGGGATAACGCCCAGGTGAGTACATGCCACTGTCTGTGTTGGATGGCATAATATTTGGCTGCGTGCCACTGCTCCCCATGCTTCCTTCTGGTCCAAGACCAGGTTCCGGCCTTCAGATGAGAAAAAACAAAAACAAGAAAAATCGTTTAAGCTTGGTAAATTAAATTTCGGCAATTGTCATATGTAATATTTTAATGAGTATATTAAAGTTTGTGACATACGTACCTCCCTCTATCATAACCAGCATAATAATGCTGACGCTGAGTCATATTTGGCATACCTGGGCCTGTAGCCCTACTGTAAGGATCTCCCATTGTCCCACTGGGCCCCTGACCTGAAGACATGAAAGGATCAGGACCTGAATAAAAACAGGGAGAAAATTATTTAGCCAATACACTTAAAGGGAATCTGTCACCACTGACCTTTGTACAATGTTAATATGGGTATACAAATTATAGAAAAAGGTTATAGGTGCTGAAAAAAGTAAGTCATACCTGTCTGCATCATATCGGTTTCTTTCTTGTGGATAAATCATCTTATTACTTTATGTAAATTAACTCTTCCAGGCTATGGGGTGGATGCTGCCTGAAAGATAACTTCGCCTCCAGAGCTTATTTTACACAAAAGTGGCGTTACCAGTGTGACAAGTAACTGACACAGAACAGGACAAATGAAATTTGATTTCTTGCAAACACATTTTTTGCAGCTCTCTGACCTCTGCTTGATCGCAAAAATATTGCAACACTGAAGCTGAGAGGCACCTGAAGAAGTGTCAGTAATCATCACACACAGCTCTGCAGAGAGCAGCCATCTCACATCACACTAGTAATGCGCCTTATATTTAAAATAATCTCTGCAGCTGGAGTTATCTTGCAGGCAGCATCCGCCCCATAGCCTGGACCAGCTCATTTACATAAAGTGATAACAGATGATATTTCAACAACAAATAATCGGATAGGAGACATACAGGTATGACATTTTTCAGCATTCTAAAAACCTGTATGCCCATATTAATAGTTTAAAAGGTCAAAGTAGTGACAAATTCCCTCTAATTCACAGATTCATAATATGTACCATTTAAGTATCAGGGCTCACCTTTCCTCATACTGCCATAAGGATCCTTGCTAGCGTCGTACGACATCCTACCCATCATGTCTGACTGGTACCCTGGATTAGGAGTCATAGAATTTCTTTTCTGATAAGAAGGATCTGAACCATCATATGCATCCTGTAGGCCCACCGAGTTATTCCTTTATGCAGAGGCATTAAGAAAAAGGAACAAAAAGGTATAAGACCTACATACAGCAGAGGTTCCAATATACATATCTTTGAGTCATCTGACGGGAATTCAGAAGCTGCTTCCACAATGCAAGTCTATAGTCTGAATTGTGGTCAGGTGACACTGAAGAGGACCTAAGTGGCACTGAATAACAGAGAAGACAGCGATTAGTCAGTATATTAAACATATTGACACACACAAAATACATAAATAAATGGCAGTGCTTCTTTAATCAGTTGTTTATCTGCATAGTCCACGGTAAATTACAACCAACAAGCAGTAATATTTCTGCATACACAATGATGGGGCATAGGAGCCATTTCCACATTGTGGGGAGTAAAAGTCATTAGGGCATATTTAGGTTATGTGCGCACACTACTGATTTGTTTCTCCAGTGAAAAAAGGCACCTTCTGGCAGAAAAACACACCCACCTGCGGAAAAACAGCACTAAAAACACATGCGTTTTTACCGCAGTTAGGCTCTGTGCGCACTGGGAAATGAAATTTCCTTGCGTAAATTCCGCATGCTCTCAAAGATTACCGCACCCACGGTAAAAAACCGCGGGAAACCGCACCCGGTTTGCTGCGGTTTTACCGCGGCATTGTTCGCGGTATTGCCGCAGTTTTGCCGCGTGCGGGTTGGGATGTGCTTTATTGCATTCAATGCAATAAAGCACATTGAAGAAAAAAAAAATACATTTAATTCTGATAGTGGATAGACAGAAGAATAGATAGAGGGATAGATAGATAGACAGAGGGATAGATAGATAGAGGGATAGATGACAGATCGCTGCATTTCCCACGGTCGGCAGTGAGTTCACATTACCGGCCGTGGGAAATGACCGGTAATTACCTCTGCTGTCTGCTGCATTCAGCCTGTGTCTGACAGTCGCGGCTGGATGTCAGCAGTGCAGGACGCAGGAGCCGGAGCTGTGGATTACGCCGGAGCTTTGTTTGGGAGGGGTTAATAAAATGGTGAACGAGGCTTGTTGGTTTTATTTAAAATAAAGGATTTTTCTGTGTGTGTGTTTTATTCACTTTACTTACGGGTTGATCATGTCAGCTGTCACATAGACGCTGCCATGATCAAGCCTGGGGTTAATGGCGGTGATCCCCCATCACCATTAACCCCTTGTATTACCTTGCCACCACTGCTACACGGTGGCAAGAAGAGCCGAGGACACGCCGGTATTGTCGCATAATGCATGCGACAGTGCCGGGGGCAGCTGCGGCTGATATTCTCGGCTGCGGGAGGGGGAGTGAGGCAGGGGACATTATCCCTGCCCCTCTCCCTCCCCAGCCTGAGAATACCGGGCTGCTGCTGTGTGCTTACCTCGGCTGGACGGTAAATATGCAGCGGAGCCCATGTTCTTTGTTTTCTATATTTCCGTTTTCTTTCTATGTGTGTTCTATGTGTCTGTGTCTATGTGTTCTATGTCTGTGATGTCTGTGTGTGTCTGTGATCTGTGTTTGTGTTTACTCTCTGCACGGCTTCCTCTTCCTGTAATGACATCACTTCCCTGCAAAACCGCAGACAAGCGATGTACATTACCGGAGGTAAACCGCGAAATACCGCAGGGAATAACGCAGGATAACGCAGTGAACCGCACAGAATTTGCTGCCTGCGTTATTCCCTGCGGGATTTCATGATTAACATTGAGTCAATGGAGTGAAATCCCACAGCGATGTGCGGAAAAGAAGTGACATGCACTTGTTTTTGCTGCGGGATTCCCGCAGCAAAACATGCAGCTGTCAAATTCCGCCCAGTGCGCACAGGATTTTTTTTCTCCATAGGATTTGCTGGTGATTCACTGCAGAGATGTTATGAACATTTTCTGCAGCGAAACATGCAGCAAATCCGCGGCAAAATCCGGTATGTGCGCACATAGCCTAAGGCTATGTGCGCACTTACCGGATTTTGCCGTGGATTTTCCGCAGATTTGCTGCATGTTTCGCTGCAGAAAATGTTCATAACATCTCTGCAGTGAATCACCAGCAAATCCTATGGAGAAAAAAAATCCTGTGCGCACTGGGCGGAATTTGACAGCTGCATGTTTTGCTGCGGGAATCCCGCAGCAAAAACAAGTGCATGCCACTTCTTTTCCGCACATCGCTGTGGGATTTCACTCCATTGACTCAATGTTAATCATGAAATCCCGCAGGGAATAACGCAGGCAGCAAATTCTGTGCGGTTCACTGCGTTTTCCTGCGTTATTCCCTGCGGTATTTCGCGGTTTACCTCCGGTAATGTACATCGCTTGTCTGCGGTTTTGCAGGGAAGTGATGTCATTACAGGAAGAGGAAGCCGTGCAGAGAGTAAACACAAACACAGATCACAGACACACACAGACATAGAACACAGACACAGACACATAGAACACACATAGAAAGAAAACGGAAATATAGAAAACAAAGAACGTGGGCTCCGCTGCATATTTACCGCCCAGCCGAGGTAAGCACACAGCGGCAGCCCGGTATTCTCAGGCTGGGGAGGGAGAGGGGCAGGGATAATGTCCCCTGCCTCACTCCCCCTCCCGCAGCCGAGAATATCAGCCGCAGCTGCCCCCGGCACTGTCGCATGCATTATGCGACAATACCGGCGTGTCCTCGGCTCTTCTTGCCACCGTGTAGCAGTGGTGGCAAGGTAATACAAGGGGTTAATGGTGATGGGGGATCACCGCCATTAACCCCAGGCTTGATCATGGCAGCGTCTATGTGACAGCTGACATGATCAACCCGTAAGTAAAGTGAATAAAACACACACACAGAAAAATCCTTTATTTTAAATAAAACCAACAAGCCTCGTTCACCATTTTATTAACCCCTCCCAAACAAAGCTCCGGCGTAATCCACAGCTCCGGCTCCTGCGTCCTGCACTGCTGACATCCAGCCGCGACTGTCACAGACACAGGCTGAATGCAGCAGACAGCAGAGGTAATTACCGGTCATTTCCCATGGCCGGTAATGTGAACTCACTGCCGACCGTGGGAAATGCAGCGATCTGTCATCTATCCCTCTATCTATCTATTCCTCTGTCTATCTATCTATCCCTCTATCTATTCTTCTGTCTATTCACTATCAGAATTAAATGTATTTTTTTTTTTTTTTCTTCAATGTGCTTTATTGCATTGAATGCAATACAGCACATCCCAACCCGCACGCGGCAAAACCGCGGCAATACCGAGAACAATGCCGCGGTAAAACCGCAGCAAACCGCATGCGGTTTTCGGGTGCGGTTTCCCGCGGTTTTTTACCGCGGGTGCGGTAATCTTTGAGAGCATGCGGAATTTACGCAAGGAAATTTCATTTCCCAGTGCGCACAGAGCCTTAGGGTGTTTTTACCTGCGTTTTTTTTAACATTGAACACAGGGAAAAATGCAGAAAAATGCAGAAAAGTAGTGACATGCTACTTTTTGCTGCAGAAATTCTGGGGAAACTATATGTAACTGGGTAAGGATTTGGCTAAAACATAGGAAACAAAGTAATCATAAATGGTACATTCTCTAAATGGGCTATAGTCATCAGTGGGGTGCCGCAGGGATCTGTGCTAGGACCGATTCTTTTTAATCTCTTTATTAATGACCTTGTGGATGGGATTGATAGTAAAGTGTCAGTCTTTGCTGATGACACCAAACTATGTAGAATATTAAAAACTGACCTTGATAGTACAATATTACAAAAAGATCTGGATAAGATGTCAGAATGGGCAGATACTTGGCAAATGAGATTTAATGTTGATAAATGTAAAGTAATGCACCTAGGACAGAGTAATCCTATAGCTGCATATACATTAAATGGAAGTAAACTCGGGACTACAGAACAGAAGGACAACTTGGGTATTCTTATTACATATAAGCTGAGCAGCAGCACTCAATGTCAAGCAGCAGCTGCTAAAGCAAACAAGATTTTAGGGTGTATAAAAAGAGAGATTAGATCCCGTGATCCCAACGTATTGTTGCCCCTCTAGTTGTAAGACCACATCTAGAATATGGGATCCAGTTTTGGGCTCCACATTTTAAAAAGGACATTCAGAAGTTAGAGTCAGTTCAAAGGCGGTTAACTAGACTACTACAAGGAATGGAAGGCCTCTCATATGATGATAGGTTGAAAAAGTTAGATATGTTTAGCTTAGAAAAAAGATGTCTCAGATGAGATCTCATTTATTTGTTTAAATACATGTGTTGTCAATATAAAGGACTGGCACATGACTTATTTCTTCCAAAGACAATACTAAGGACCAGGGGGCACTCACTGCGAGTGGAAGAAAAGCGATTCCGACAGCTAAATAGGAAAGGGTTCTTTACAGTTAAAGCAGTCAGACTGTGGAATGCCCTACCACAAGAGGTAGTAATGGCAGATACTATAACAGCTTTTAAAAAAGGGCTGGATGATTTCCTCACTACACACAACATTGTTGGTTATAAATGACTTCGTGACCCAATGTAGAACTGGTGGACGAAGGTTGAACTAGATGGACCTAGGTCTTTTTTCAACCTAAGTAACTATGTAACCTGTAAGGAAAAAAAACAACCCACAGTGTGCGCACAGAGCATTAGGAAGTTAAATGTACTAGAATTAGGGTATATTGTGAACAACTTGCATCATATTTATTCTTTGGTTTAGAAACTGTCTCTGATTAATCAAAGCAATTATGGCAGAATTGACAAATTGTTTTGAAAGGTTGCAATATTTTGGCATGCCTAGGAATTAAGCATAATTAATACAAAGGACCGCCACTCCAAATCTTCTGAAATATTTTTGTAGTTTATTCCATCATAATCATAATATACAGGCGTAAATTACGCGTTTCGGCTAATAGTGAGCCTTTTTCACATCTATAGATTAAATGAATGCACACACATATATATACACACAATGAGTGGATTACTTCCTTTGTGACTGACCCACCTATCTCATCTGCATACTAAATTAATTAGTTAAATTATATTAATCAAATTTCCATAGATGTTTCTCATTAGAATTCAAACTGAAACAAGCAGATTCACTGAGATGATGGTTCAACCACAATTACAAATGGATTTAGACATATAAAGAACCAATAGTTGAACAACAGCCTAATAAATCAAAGGGTTAAATTTTTTCACCTTTGCTCAAACTTACATAATTATTTGACATTTTCCATTTAAATTAGTACATCTTCAATATTGCAAATACACTATCATTACATGTCAAGTATATTTTTTCTTGATTTTAATAAATCGCATTTTTCCTTTTGAAGAAAAATTAAAAAATGAAAATGAAAATAAAAATAAACTCTGTTGCATCAATTCAATATTTCATTACAAGTATGGCTGTGTTACAAAAAACAAGTTACATCATAGTCCCTATTCAGTCCCAGTGGATGGAGAGACTGCAGTCGGTGTATCCAGTATAGCTCACGCTGCTTCAATGCCCTGACATGATCTCCTCCTCTCCTGGGCTGTGGGACTTGCTCCAGGATCTGATAACGCAATTGTGACACATTGTGTTTGTGTTCAGCAAAGTGCTGCGGTACCGGTAATAAAACATTCTTTTGTCTAATGGTGTATTTATGGTTGGAAAGCCTCTCTTTTAAGGCCCCGTCACACTAAGCAACATCGCTAGCAACATCGCTGCTAACGAACAACTTTTGTGACGTTGCTAGCGATGTTGCTGTGTGTGACATCCAGCAACAACCTGGCCCCTGCTGTGAGGTCGTTGGTTGTTGCTGAATGTCCTGGGCCATTTTTTAGTTGTTGCTGTCCCGCTGTGAAGCATAGATCGCTGTGTGTGACAGCGAGACAGCAACAACTAAATGTGCAGGCAGCAGGAGCCGGCTTCTGCGGAGGCTGGTAACCACTGTAAACATCGGGTAACCAAGAAGCCCTGTCCTTGGTTACCCGATATTTACCTTAGTTACCAGCCTCCGCCGCTCTCACTGTCAGTGCCGGCTCCTGCTCTGTGCACATGTAGCTGCAGGACACATCGGGTTAATTAACCCGATGTGTGCTGTAGCTAGGAGAGCAGGGAGCCAGCGCTAAGCAGTGTGCGCGGCTCCTGCTCTGTGCACATGTAGCTGCAGCACACATCGGGTAATTAACCCGATGTGTGCTGTAACTAGGAGAGCAAGGAGCCAGCGCTAAGCGGTGTGCGCTGCTCCCTGCTCTGTGCACATGTAGCTGCAGCACACATCGGGTAATTAACCCGATGTGTGCTGTAACTAGGAGAGCAGGGAGCCAGCGCTCAGTGTGCGCTGCTCCCTGCTCTCTGCACGTGTAGCTCCGTGCGCTGGTAACCAAGGTAAATATCGGGTTGGTTACCCGATATTTACCTTAGTTACCAAGCGCAGCATCTTCCACGCGGCGCTGGGGGCTGGTCACTGGTTGCTGGTGAGCTCACCAGCAACTCGTGTAGCCACGCTCCAGCGATCCCTGCCAGGTCAGGTTGCTGGTGGGATCGCTGGAGCGTCGCAGTGTGACATCTCACCAGCAACCTCCTAGCAACTTACCAGCGATCCCTATCGTTGTTGGGATCGCTGGTAAGTTGCTTAAGGCCCCGTCACACTAAGCAACATCGCTAGCAACATCGCTGGTAACGAACAACTTTTGTGACGTTGCTAGCGATGTTGCTGTGTGTGACATCCAGCAACAACCTGGCCCCTGCTGTGAGGTCGTTTGTTGTTGCTGAATGTCCTGGGCCATTTTTTAGTTGTTGCTGTCCCGCTGTGAAGCACAGATCGCTGTGTGTGACAGCGAGACAGCAACAACTAATGTGCAGTGAGCAGGGAGCCAGCTTCTGCTGAGGCTGGTAACTAATGTAAACATCGGGTAACCAAGAAGCCCTGTCCTTGGTTACCCGATATTTACCTTTGATACCAGCCTCCTCCGCTCTCACTGCCTGTGCTGCCGGCTCCAGCTCTGTGCACATGTAGCTGCAGCACACATCAGGTAATTAACCCGATGTGTGCTGTAACTAGGAGAGCAAGGAGCCAGCACTAAGCAGTGTGCGCTGCTCCCTGCTCTGTGCACATTTAGCTGCAGCACACATCAGGCAATTAACCCGATGTGTGCTGTAACTAGGAGAGCAAGGAGCCAGCGCTAAGCATTGTGCGCTGCTCCCTGCTCTGTGCACATTTAGCTGCAGCACACATCGGGTTAATTAACCTGATGTGTGCTGTAACTAGGAGACTGGGGGCTGGTCACTGGTTGCTGGTGAGCTCACCAGCAACTCGTGTAGCCACGCTCCAGCGATCCCTGCCAGGTCAGGTTGCTGGTGGGATCGCTGGAGCGTCGCAGTGTGACAGCTCACCAGCAACCTCCTAGCAACTTACCAGCGATCCCTATCGTTGTTGGGATCGCTGGTAAGTTGCTTAGTGTGACTGGACCTTTAGGGGTGCTTCACACACAGCGAGCTCGCTGCCGAGATCGCTGCTGAGTCACGCTTTTTGTGACGCAGCAGTGACCTCATTAGCGATCTCGCTGTGTGTGACACTGAGCAGCGATCTGGCCCCTGCTGCGAGATCGCTGCTCGTTACACACAGCCCTGGTTCGTTTTCTTCAAAGCCGCTCTCCTGCTGTGACACACAGATCGCTGTGTGTGACAGCAAGAGAGCGACAAATGAAGCGAGCAGGGAGCAGGAGCCGGCGTCTGACAGCTGAGGTAAGCTGTATCCAAGATAAACATCGGGTAACCAAGGTGGTTACCCGATATTTACCTTAGTTACCAGCCTCTGCAGCTCTCACGCTGCCTGTGCTGCCGGCTCCGGCTCTCTGCACATGTAGCTGCTGTACACATCGGGTTAATTAACCCGATGTGTACAGCAGCTAGGAGAGCAAGGAGCCAGCGCTAAGCAGTGTGCGCGGCTCCCTGCTCTCTGCACATGTAGCTGCATTACACATCGGGTTAATTAACCCGATGTGTACTGTAGCTAGGAGAGCAAGGAGCCAGCGCTCAGTGTGCGCGGCTCCCTGCTCACACTGGTAACTAATGTAAACATCGGGTAACCATACCCGATGTTTACCTTAGTTACCAGTCTCCGCAGCTTCCAGACGGCGGCTCCGTGCAAGCGCAGCGTCGCTTGCACGTCGCTGCTGGCTGGGGGCTGTTCACTGGTCGCTGGTGAGATCTGCCTGTTTGACAGCTCACCAGCGACCATGTAGCGATGCAGCAGCGATCCTGACCAGGTCAGATCGCTGGTCGGATCGCTGCTGCATCGCTAAGTGTGAAGGTACCCTTAGTGTGACTGGACCTTTAGTTTCAGAGTTGTTTCCCCGACGTAGATAAGACCGCAGGGACACTTCAGAATGTAAACTATGTAGCTACTGTCACAAGTGTAATACCCTCTTAACTTAAAATGATTCTCCCGTGCGGGGGTGATGAAAGGAGTCTCCCTTAATGATCCCTGAACAATGTACACAATTAAGACAAGGGAAGGTGGCCATCACAGGAGTAGATAAGAAGGTTTGTGCTAATTTACTTTTACCACTAAAGCTGGTGTCACACATAACGACGACGACAACGACGTCGCTGCTACGTCACCATTTTCTGTGACGTTGCAGCGACATCCCGTCGCTGTCGCTGTGTGTGACATCCAGCAACGACCTGGCCCCTGCTGTGAGGTCGCCGGTCGTTGCTGAATGTCCAGCTTCATTTTTTGGTCGTCACTCTCCCGCTGTGACACACACATCGCTGTGTGTGACAGCGAGAGAGCGACGAAATGAAGCGATCAGGAGCCGGCACTGGCAGCTGCGGTAAGCTGTAACCAGCGTAAACATCGGGTAACCAAGGGAAGACCTTTCCCTGGTTACCCGATGTTTACGCTGGTTACCAGCCTCCGCTCTTGCTGCCAGTGCCGGCTCCTGCACTGTGACATGTGGCTGCAGTATGCATCGGGTAATTAACCCGATGTATACTGTAGCAAAGAGAGCAAGGAGCCAGCGCTAAGCAGTGCGCGCGGCTCCCTGCTCTCTGCACTGTGACATGTAGCTGCAGCACACATCGGGTTAATTAACCCGATGTGTACTGTACCTAGGAGAGCAAGGAGCCAGCGCTAAGCGCGGCTCCCTGCTCTCTGCACATGTAGCACAGCGACGTTATGATCGCTGCTTCTGCTGTGTTTGACAGCTAAGCAGCGATCATAACAGCGACTTACAAGGTCGCTGTTACGTCACCGAAAATGGTGACGTAACAGCGACGTCGTTGTCGCTGTCGCTTAGTGTGACACCAGCTTTAGATCTGCTCTTACAATTTTATCTCTCAGATTCTGAGATCTGCGGTGACAGATTAAAGGGGGCAAATTGAATTCTTTAATTTTTGGATAGGAATTAGAAATTACATTCCAATGTTTGCGCAGAATGCGATGTACAAACACTGACCACGGGTGATATGTGTTAATAAACGCCATGCGTTTCTCCTTTGTCTTTACAACAGGTTGTTTAGATCTTTGATCTTTTAATAGGGCTTTGGGATACCCTCGCTGATAAAATTTTTTAGACATTTCCTCAAGTCTCATTTCACATAACTGAGGGTCAGCAACGATTCTGCGTACCCTCTGGTATTGTGAATAGGGCAATGAATTCTTTAAATGTGGAGGGTGGTTACTAGAAAATAATAACAAATTGTTCCTATCTGTTGTTTTTTTTATATACCGTATTTTTCGCTTTATAAGACGCACCGGAATATAAGACGCACCCCAAACTTAGACATAAAAAAGGTAAAAAAAAGAAAAATGGGGTCCGTCTTATACTCCGGTGTTCTCTTACCGGAGGGGGGCAGCAGTGGTGGTGAAGCGGGGTCACAGGAGGCACAGGTTGTGCTGGCAGGCGCGGCAGGTCAGTGGCAGCGGGGTCCGTGGTTGCAGGTGCCGTGGTTGCAGGCGCGGTGGCGTCCGCGGTGGCAGGATCCGTGGGGTCCGTGGTGGCGGCAGCAGCCGTGGCGTGTGAGCCGTGCAGCAGGCCGGTGCAGTGAGTGTCCGCGGTCCCGGTTCAGTGGTGGCAGCGGCGGCGGCAACTGCTCAGTGGTGGCAGCGGCAGGGACTGCTCAGTGGTGGCAGCGGCAGGGACTGCTCAGTGGTGGCGTGTGTCCGCGGTCCCGGTTCAGTGGTGGCAGCGGCGGCGGCGGCTCAGTGGTGGGAGCGGCGGCAACTGCTCAGTGGTGGCAGCGGCAGGGACTGCTCAGTGGTGGCGTGTGTCCGCGGTCCCGGTTCAGTGGTGGCAGCGGCGGCTCAGTAGTGGGAGCGGCGGCGACGGCTCAGTGGTGGAGTGTGTCCGCGGTCCCGATTCAAGTAATGGCGCCCGGAGCGACGCATGCGCAGATGGAGCTCTCATCCAAGGGCTCCATCTGCGCACGCGCTGACTCCCGGAGCAGCGCGTGCGCAGATGGAGCTCTCATCCAAGAGCTCCACCGGCGCCATCATTTGAAAGTGGGACCGCGGACAACTGGTAAGCTGCACAGCCGCCCGCCCCGCATGCACAGAGTGGCAGCCAGCAGGCTGCCCGCCCACCCCGCGTACAAGCCGCCGGGTACCTGTGCTTGCGTGCGGTGGCAGCCGGGTACCCATGGCTGTGTGCGGGCGGCAGATGGGTGACTGTGTGAGGGCGGCAGCCGAGTACCTGCACGGGCACCCGACTGCCGCTCGCACACAGCACCCGGCTGCCGCCCGCACACAGCCATGGGTACCCGTCTGCCACCGCATGCAAGCACAGGTACCTGGCTGCCGACCCCACACAGCACCCGCTGCCGCCCGTACACAGCCACGGGTACCCGGCTGCCGCTGCATGCAAGTACAGGTACCCGGGCGCTTGCATGCAGCCACAGGCACCCGCCCGATCGCCTCAGACAGGACCCCCCCCCCCCCCGCTACCGCTTTATAAGACGCACCCCCCATTTTCCTCCCAAAATTTGGGGAGGAAAAGTGCGTCTTATAAAGCGAAAAATACGGTAAATCTGTAGTCAGGGTATTGTCAATACCCTTGGTAACCATCACATCCAAAAAACTAATTTTTTCAGAAGAAACCTCCATGGTAAAATTTAATTCTACCCAAACTGTACTAAGTTCTTGAACAAAAACCTTTAGAGCTTGAATGCCGCACCTCCACACGCAAAAAATATCATCTATAAATCTTCGCCAAAATAAACAGTGTTTTTTAAAAAAATTATTTGAATAGATGAAATTATCTTCAAACCAAGCCATATAGGCATTTGCATACGGAGGTGCGACATTCGAGCCCATCGCGGTCCCACACCGCTGTTTGTAAAATGTGTCTTGAAACAAAAAATAATTTTCTTCCAAAATAAGAGATAACAGATCCAAAACCAAATCTTTCTGTGTGTCAGTGTGATTGGACGATTGTAACAACCACTTCACAGCCCTTATTCCTTTGCTATGTACAATGGACGTATATAAATTGCAAACATCTAAGGTGACTATTAAATCATCATTCCTGATTTTAAGATTTTTAATGTCATTCAGAAACTGCGAGGTATCTAATAAAAATGACGGTGTTGACTTTATAAGAGGGGTAAGAATCTTCTCTAGGAAGATAGCTGGTGCTGACAAGATGGAATCCGTCAGTGCCACTATCGGCCTCCCGGGCGATTTTTCCAGCGATTTATGCACTTTTGGCAGTGTATAAAGAACTGGGGTAATGGGATGTTTATTAATTAAAAAGGAAACTGTTTTGTCATCAATTATTTTTAGGGCTGAATATTTACCCACAATCTGCTCTAATTTTTTGGTAATATCAAACACTGGATTATTTTTCAAAATTTCATAAACATTTCTATCTGATAATTGTGACATAATTTCTTCTATGTACACTATTCTATCCATTACCACCAAACTACCCCCCTTATCTGCTGGTTTAATTATTAGGGACATATCCTCCTTGAGAGATTTTAAAGCTTTTCTTTCTTCCTTATTAAGGTTATTATAATGAAACAAAGCCCCACTTTTGAATTTTTTATCCATTACATCTACATCCCTCTGAACTAAATTCACATAGGTTTCAATTGGGTGAAACGACTTTAAAGGGTTCATACTACTCTTAACCCTCAAACCTAGATTGTGAAGAAAAATAGTGTCAGATGTATTACCTTCAGATGTAGTAGTATCTCTGTCTGAAAATTGGGCGCATAACCTCAAGGAACGAAAAAATTTTTGAAGATCAATGTCCAATGTAAAAAAATCCAAATTAGTAGATGGAGAAAAAGATAATCTCTTAGATAAAACCCGTAGTTGATTTGAATCTAAGGATTTAGATGATAAGTTCATAAGTTCAGGACTAGGGATTCTCTAGGAAGGAAGTAATCCACTCATTGTGTGTATATATATGTGTGTGCATTCATTTAATCTATAGATGTGAAAAAGGCTCACTATTAGCCGAAACGCGTAATTTACGCCTGTATATTATGATTATGATGGAATAAACTACAAAAATATTTCAGAAGATTTGCAGTGCCGGTCCTTTGTATTAATTATACTGTGGATGCCTTCCTTGCACCTTGAAGGATTGTGTGCCGCCTGGAACTTCTGTTTCTGCTAGGAATTAAGCATAATTTGATGGATTTTAGCATTTTCACTTCAGTTTGTTGCAGATCAGTCAAAATGGGCAAAGCTGGGGCAAGACAGTGGCATGGCACCACAGCTAGTCTAATTCTTAGCGTGGAATGAAGAAATGAAAGCCAGCAGTTCAGTAAGGATCTTCGGCTTTATTCACTGTAAATTACAGGCAAAGCATGTGAGGAGAGCGGGTGTGCGGGCACGTCGGACAATGGCCGTTTCGCGCCACTACTGTGCTTCTACCGGTCCTGTCAGTATACTTCCTTTTAAGTAACAGTGTGCTGACTTGGTGATTTAAAAACAAAAATATTGTAACATTCACAAAGTCGCAACAGAGAATTAAACAGACAATTAATTTAAAGTTGTCCATAATTTTTTTTTCTCAAAGGAATTAACCTTAGTATGAAACTTTCTCAGAATAGCTAAAGAATAGAGCTGAGCGGATTGCTCATAATCCGGGTCCGTGAGAGAGAGAGAGATAGAGAGAGAGATAGAGAGATAGAGAGAGAGAGATATTACCACATCAGGGCACAAAAACATCATAATCAGGGTATCTAGATGTTATTCCTATAAATTTGAAAATGCATAATTCTTAATAACCTGTGGCGTTCCCTATGCCAAAAATCGTACTAGTCAAGAAATTGAGTAAGATTTCTGGGTAGCGTCCAGAGACACTCCAGATTCATGAAAAGGAGTGCACAATGTTCCCTCATCAAAATTGTGGTCTTAATGAATTGGGGACTTTGTTCAAGGGAAGTGTGGTTTAACTGGAAAGGGAGTGACTTATGAGAAAATTGTCATTGTTTAAAAAGTATCAGCAGCCACCGAAAAATGCACCAAAATTGTGATACAAAACAAGAAAACTAATAGGTGTTATCAGGGTCGGTCTGGGCCACCAGGGTGTCGGGGAATCCCCGGTAGGCCCCGGGTCCTTAGTGGGCCCCCCGTACTTCACATAGGGCCCCAAGCTAGTAACCGCAGGCTGGGCTAGGGCAGGGGGCCCCAGACGGATCACCAGCGGCAGTGCTGAGGCAGTCTGATTCTATGTCGTCCAGGTCTGCAATGCATCGGCAATGTCACAGTTAACAGACACGTCCGCGTCTGCTAACTGACATCACGCAGCGCACCCTGCACTCAGCACTGATGCTTACCGAGGATCTGCTATGGAGCCTGGGTTGTAGCTACGGTAGATCCCAGTGGCCAGCAGGACCTTGCTAGTGGGTGTGATCGGCTTAGTTGGGGGGCATGGCCATGTTTCCTCTCATCCATTATATGGTACAAGGGGAGAGTTTCTTCCTGGTATCAGCTATGTTGGTGCCGCCCCTTCTGATCACATGGGAATGACGTCAGCACAAGTCCATTAGCCCACTGGAATTTGGACTCTACCATGGAGCCTGCGGGACGGACGGGAAACAAGCCGGCAGAAGGTAAGAACTCCTCTAATATGTATATGTCTGTGTACAGGGTCGGACTGGGGTGTCTGGGTGTGCATGTATGACATGTATGTGCTAATGTGTCTGTGTATTAGTGCTTGTCTATGAGTGACCTGACTGCTCTGTGTGCATGTATGACATGTATGTGCCCATGTGTCGGTGTATTAGTGCTTGTCTATGAGTGGCCTGACTGCGCTCTGTGTGCATGTATGACATGTATGTACCTGTGTATTAGTGCTGGTCTATGAGTGGGCCTGACTGTGCTCTGTGTGCATGTATGACATGTATGTGCCTGTGTATTAGTGCTTGTCTATGAGTGGGCCTGACTGTGCTCTGTGTGCATGTATAACATGTATGTGCTTGTGTATTAGTGCTTGTCTATGAGTGGCCTGACTGCGCTCTGTGTGCATGTATGACATGTATGTGCCTGTGTATTAGTGCTGGTCTATGAGTGGGCCTAACTACGCTGTGTGTGCATGTATGAGATGTATGTGCCCATGTGTCTGTGTATTAGTGCTAGTCTATGAGTGGGCCTGACTGTGCTCTGTGTGCATGACATGTGTGCATAACATGTATGTTCCCATGTTTCTAGGTATTTGTGCTTGTCTATGAGTGGGCCTAACTGCGCTCTGTGTTGCTGTATGACAAAAAAACAAAACGTGATGAACAGCTGAAAATACCTAAGCATAATAAAAGACGTGCTTCATGTTGGTGAATAACCAGGTGGAGGGAAAGAAAAAAGCGCCAGCATATGTATGTATAGAGCACACCATTGTTTATATTGTGACTGATTGTCTTATTGGGGGTTTCATGCCGCCATGATTTTAAATGGTTTCATTTGTATACTTTTAACACGTGTGGTGTTTATGTTTTCATTGTCATTTATTAGTGGTGTGCTCTATATATACAGCTCTGTTAAAAATTAAGAGCCCACTGCAAAATGTTCAGTTTTTCTGATTTTTTTTTTTTTATATTTTTGAGTAAAATGTAATTGTTCTTTTATTGTATAAAACTACTGACAACGTCTCCGAACTTGTTTTTTCTTCATGATCATTATTGTAGTATTATTCAGTCACTATGTGGTCTGGTCATCGGGTGTTGATATTTGATTCTTGTATGTGGTTGTTTTCGGTCACTATGTGGTGGTAATATGTGGTCTGGTCACGCTATGATGGTATTTCTCCCTTGTATGTGGTATTATTCAGTCATTATGTGGCCTGGTCACAGTGTGTCGGTATTTCTCCCTTATATGTGGTTGTATTGGGTCACTATGTGGTGGTAATATGTTGTCTGGTCATGGTGTGGTGTTTTTTTTCCCTTGAATATGGTGGTTTTGGTAGGTGGATTGTGTTGTGTATGGAGGTCACATTTTCTCTCTATCAATAAGGCAAGATTATACGAGCAGCTGCGGTCTCTTGCGTTCACCTGTGGAGGAGACTTGTGTACCTGCAGGTCAGGAGTAACTGCATCCAAGACGCAGTGAGTCCTGCTCGTGGGCACGTACCCTGAAGAACATAACGGCTAATGGGTACTTGCATATAGCTGTAGAGTGGGCCCCTAGAGTCAATTCCCCTGGTGGGTCCCAGATACTCCAGTCCGACCCTGGGTGTAATAAATTTAGACTAAGAATAGGCTAATTTCATACATCCATGTGACACATTTGGGTGCTGTCTTTTATCTAATTCCGAAATCTCCCACTCTTACCACTCCTTCCCCCTCCAAACAAACCCAGAGTTTTAGTAAGCCATATACACATCACTTATAAAAACAGATCCGTGGCTCTGGACGAGACTCAGAGCCTGTTGTATCTCCATCTGTTTTGTTGATCACAAAAAAACAGAAGACATTTTTACTTTAATGCTCCATCTGATTTTCACTGATCTATTGCTAACAGTTAATGGATAAATATAAGTTCACAGTGAACTGCCTTCAGTTTTTAGGAAGTGATGACATCCAAGAAGGGAGAAATGATCGTTACTCTCAGATACTAATGCTCACATGGATGCTTGAATGCAGCTTTAGATACACGACACGATCAGTGTTTACAGCGTTTTGGATACAGTGTGTTTTTGCTGCATCCAAAACACTGCGATGTACAGTACAAGTACAGTGGATGGGATTTCTAGAAATCCCAGGCCCACTGTGCGTGTATGGCCCGCAGCGAAAACTGACCTGCAGTGCGGCTTTCCAAGCCGCAAGCATGTCAATTCTTTGCTGCGGAGTTGCAAGTGTCCTCTGTAGGGAGAACAGAAGAGAGAGAGACTGCAGCGCATTGAACCCTGATCGAGGGCACAGGCAGCTGTGGTCTCCTGCGGAGGAGACTGGCGTGGCCCCGCAGGTCAGGACCATACCCTTACAGAGATTTATCTAATACCATGAAGCATTTAAATTTGGCACATTTAAGGCTGTAAGAATTCCATAGTATTAATAAATGTGCGAGATATCTTCACAGTATTTGGGTCCTTCCAGCAGATCACAAGTTAAGGAATATTATGGAAATGCGCCAGTAACTAACGTTTTTTCTCTTTATCAATTAATCTACAATGTACTACTATTAAAGTTTTCCTTGCCACAGAAGTAGTTCATACAGCCTTGAAAGCTGGCAACAGCAACTCCGTTATTAACCCCTTCATGACCGGCCGATTTTTCGCTTTCAGTTTTTTTTTTTCGCCATTCTTTTTCTGAGAGACGTAACTTTTTTATTTTTCAGTCAATATGGTCATGTGAGGGCTCATTTTTTGCGGAACGAGCTGTACTTTAAAATGAAACCATCAGTTTTACCATATTGTGTACTAGAAAATGGCAAAAAAATTCCAAATGCTGAAAAATTGCAAAAAAAGTGCGATAGCACTATGGTTTTTGAGATATTTTATTCACTGTGTTCACTATATGGTAAACCTGATGTGTGGGTGTGATGCCTCAGGTCAGTGCGAGTTCGTAGACACCAAACATGTATAGGTTTACTTTTATATAAGGGGTTAAAAAAAAATCTGAAGTTTGTCCGAAAAAAGTGGTGCACGTTTTACGCCATATTCCGTGACCCGTAGCGTTCTCATTTTTCGGGATCTTAGGCTCAATGACGGCTTATTTTTTGCGTCTCGAGCTGACGTTTTTAACGGTACCATTTTTGCGCAGATGCTACGTTTTGATCGCCTCTTATTGCATTTTGCGCAAAAGTTGTGGCGACAAAAAAACGTCGTTTTGGCGTTTGGAATTTTTTTGCCGCTACGCCGTTTACTGATCAGATTAATTGATTTTATATTTTGATAGATCGGGCGTTTCTGAACGCGGCGATACCAAATGTGTGTATATTTTTTATTTTTTTAACCCTTTAATTTTCAATGGGGCGAATGGGGGGTGATTTGAACTTTTAGGTTTTTTTTTAATTTTTTAAAACTTATTTTTTAACTTTTTTTTTTTATTTTACTAGTCCCCCTAGGGGGCTATTGCGATCAGCATTCCGATCGCTCTGCAGTATCTGCTGATCACAGCTGGAAGGCTGTAAACAGCAGATACGCTGTCTTTCTCTTTTGCTGTGCCCCGGGCACAGCGAAAGTGAAACCAAGTCATGTGTAGTACAGGAGTCATCACATGACCCTGTGCTACCATGACAACTATCGGGAGTCACGTGATCGCGTCACGTGACTTCCGGTTTCGGGCGGTAAGTAAATGCTTACCGCAATCGCGCTTATAATGGCGCTGTCATGTATTGACAGCGCCATATAAGGGGTTAATCGGCACGAGCAGATAACGATTCTGCTCGTGCCTAGCAGGCACACATCTCAGCTGTGAAAATCAGCTGAGATGTGTGCAGATCGCGGCATGCTGCCGCCGGAGGACCGCGGGCAGTAAGATTATGTCATTTAGGACGTAATTTTACGACCCGCGGTCGTTAAGGGGTTAAGGACATACGGAATATATCTTGGCTACAGATGGCAATATCGCAGGCTGGATTGCTGATGCAGGAACGATTCCTGGACTATTTCAAAGTACTACTGTAGTTGCTGCCCAGCCAGAGATATCAAGGCATAAAGTGAGATGTACAGATATGTGGCAACGTGCACCCATGCTCTCCCTTTAATCTGTGGTGATATGGACTGGGTCACTATTGTGTTGCTGCTGGTTTAATTTTAAACAGAACGTATCTACAGTAGGGGCCACCATACAGACTTAAAATGCCAATAAGAAGCTGCAGGAACACTACAATTTGTATTGCACTTGCAAATGTTAAAAGAAGAAAAAAAAAAAAAGAACAGAAATGAAGACAAGTTACAAGATCAAAATAAAAATGTTTTAATTTAGAATGTGCTTTTATTGAAAGCATCAAGCATAGATTAAATTATAATTTTATAAAAAAAAAATGGCTTGTCACTAAAAAAAATAATTACCGTATTTTTCATTTTATAAGACGCACCGGGTTAAGTTAAATCTGCTTAATTTCTAGAGTAAGGTAATCTTCTCTGATGAGTCTAATTTTCAGCTTTGCCCAACACCTGGTCATCTAATGGTTAGACGGAGACCTGGAGAGGCGTACAAGTCACAGTGTCTTGCACCCACTGTGAAATTTGGTGGAGGATCAGTGATGATCTGGGGATGCTTCTGCAAGGCTGGAATTGGGCAGATTAAACTTTGCGAAGGATGTATGAATCAAGCCGCATACAAGGTTATCCTGGAAAAACAGTTGCTTCCTTCTGCTCAGGCAATGGTCCCCAACTCTGAGAACTGTTTTTTCCAGCAGGACAATGCGCCATGCCACACAGCTAGGTCAATGTGTGGATGAAGGACCATCACATCAAAGCCCTGTCATGGCCAGCCCAATCTCCAGACCAGAACTCCATTGAAAACCTTTGGAATGTAATCAAGAGGAAGATGGATAGGCACAAGCCAGCAAACAAAGAAGAACTGCTTACATTTTTGCACCAGGCGTGGCATAAGGTCACCCAAAAGCAGTGTGAAAGACTGGTGGAAAGCATGCCAAGATGCATGAAAGCTGTGATTAAAAATTATGGTTGTTCCACAAATTTATTGATTTCTGAACTCTTCCTGAGTTAAAACATTAGTATTGTTGTTTCTAAAGGATTATGCAGGTCTGAAAGCAATGTATTTTTTTGTTATTTTGACCATTTCTCATTTTCAGAAAATAAAATAGAAAATGTATTGCTTGGAAATTCAGGCATATCAGTAGTTTATACAGGGTGAGCCATAAGTATGGATACACCATGATAAAATGGAAGTGGTTGCTGATATCACCTTACCGTTTGTGGCATATTAGTACATGGGAGGGGCAAAACATTTGAGGCTTGGTGACGCCCATCTGTAAAGCCGCCATTTTGAATTCAACTTTATTTTTTTCAATGAGAAGGGGGTCATGTGACACATCAAACACAGAATTGCACAAGAAAAACAATGGTGTGCTTATTTTTAACGTAGCTGTATTCATTATCAAGTTATTGACACGTTTGTGACATGGAGCAACGACAGTAACCCACTTAAGGATGTGCTCAAAGTGCTGCCCATTGTGTTGAATTGCCAACGCAATTCTCTTCTCCCACTCTTGACACACCGAGAGCAATACTGCAGAAGAAATGTTACCACAGGCCTCCTGTATCCGTTGTTTCAGGTGCCCCACATCCTGGATCCGCGGTATTGCTTTCGGTGTGTCAAGAGTGGGAGAAAGTTGAATAGTAAAGTAAAGTTGAATTGAAAATGGCGGCTTTGCAGATGGCCGCAATGGGAGTCATCCGGCCTCAAATGTTTTGCCCGTCCCATGTAAGCCTTACAAACAGTAAGGTGTATCAGCAACCACTTCCATTTTATCAGGGTGTATCCATACTCATGGACCACCCTGTAGAATAAAAACCTAATTTACATTTTACTCAAAAATATACCTATAAATAGAAAAATAAAAAAAACTGAAAATTTTGCAGTGGTCTCTTAATTCTTGCCAGAGCTGTAATCTGTCACTTATGCACACACAGGCGACATTAAAAATAAATAAGTCCTAATTGGAAAAAAATGCAATTTTCACTTTTTGCCAACTGATGCACATTAATTTCTTGTAAGAAACTTCTGGGGTCAAAAAGACATTTCTGGGGTCAAAATTATCACTACACCTCTTTTTAAATGCCTTGAGCGGTATAGTTTCCAAAATGTGGTCACTTATGATAGGGATTCTTCTGTACCAATACCTCTTGAGCTCTGCAAATGCAATATGGTGACAGGAAACCATGACAGCAAAATTTGCACTCCAAATGGCTCTCCTTTCAAGCATCGCAATGTACAACAACAGATGGGGCATTGCCATACATTCAGCAGAAATTGGGCAACAAATTGTGTAATGCTTTTTCCTTGGGGCCAACACTACATTTTAATGGAAAACATGGAATTTTATTTATTTTTTTTTTGTTTCCACTTTGCATTATTTCACATTGATCACCTTAAGGGTTAAACGTTCTAATCAACATTTAGATTATTATTAAGGTGTGCTCTTTTTAAAACTGTGAAGAAAAAATAAAAAAAAACAAGACCACAAAACCGATTTCTGAAAATTACGTACAGGTCAATGTGTCACATAAACGACCAACATGCAATAGGTATAGACATTCCAAAGTTATTGGTAAAGTGTAACACATACCAAATAAGTTTTCCAACGTAAAAATACATTTTTGCTCTGTCCAGTTTCAATTATTTTACATTGCTATATAAAATGTGAATGTAGTCTTAAACTTTAATTGTTAAGAGGTGTGTTGTATCCAATTTTCTGATTTCAATTTTTCTGAAAAATATTTTATGGTAGCATTTTGCCAAGCATTTCGTCATAAAATGATATAGGTATCGAGGGTTAATATAAAATCTATATTTTGTAATTTAAATTTAATTTGTACATGTCAAAAGCGTAAAAACTGTCCTGCTACACGAAGCGCAAAATTTCAAATAACTCCTGGCAGTGAAAGAGTGAAGATTACGCTTACCTCATGCCTGGCATGGGAGGCATCTGGCTGTGTGGAGTTGATGCTGGTGTAGGTGGCTTTAGATCCCCTCCTTCAGCCATGGAGCTACTTGTGGACTGTGGAGTCTGAGGTCCCTGCATGGAGCCTGAGCCGGCTAAAAGAATGGAAGCCATTAAAGGGGGAAAAAGAAAAAAAAAAAAAAGAAAAATAATTACACAAAATGCTTCTGTAGTTCTCATATTCATGAGAAAATTTGTTTTACCTGGAGATGGTGGTTGAATTTTTGCTTGTTTTTTTGCTTCTGCAGATGCAAAAATATCAGGTGGTGGGTCTTCCCCCCTTTCTATTTTGCACTCAAATGCATACAGACACTGTATGTACTGTTTCTTTAAAGAGCTTGCTGCGCTGCTTGATGTGCCCACATTCAGGTTTGTTGCAAGTTCTCTCCACTTCTTGTTCTTGTTTACCTGTAGAGGGGAAAAATAAATTAAATTGGGAAAATAAAATAAAAACAGTCAAGACAAGTAATTTAACTTTGGAATAAAACGGACCTGGGTGAGTCCACCAATATCCTTGACAGACATGTACAGACGGTACAAGTCTAAGGGCTTTCTGCCAACAGCAGGTAGATTAGTCATGCCCATCGCTTTCTCTTCTGTGAATGATAGGTAGCGATCAACCCACATTTTCCTTTCTGGTTCACCTCCTAATTCATACAATTTTGTGATTTTCTCATTTGTAGTGGTAGATGAGCTGGATTTCTGTTAACAACAGTGAAAACATAAAAAGTATTACAACTCATGTGGAGAATGGTTGGATACTGACATTTTTAAATCATAATAATTGTAACCATTTTAAACAAATCATATTTAGTAGTGTTGAGCAATTAGTTAAACACTCATACTCGCTAAGCTGTTAGCGAGTACTGTCCGCTATTCTCATATTTGTTACGAGTAGCGGGTGCAAGTTAAGCCTATGGGAAATACTAGATAAGTAGCGAGTAATCTGAAAACTGTACTTTTCGTGCGAGTAGCGAATAGTAAGGCTTTCAGATTACTCGCTACTTAGCGAGTATTTCCCAATGACTTACATTGCGCTCGCGACTTGTAACGAACATGCGAGTAGTGAACAGTACTCGGTAAAAGCTTAGAGAGTGTGAACGTATCTATTCGCTCAACACTAGTATTTAGTGATAAATGAACCCAAACTGTAAAGTTTGAGGTCCGTACCGGACACCTGGTGAGTGTGCACGGACCTCGAACACTGACTTCTCAGGTAAGTCCGTGTTACTGTTCGGATTCGGCCACCCGGATAAAAATTAAAAAGTTAAAAAGGAAGCAAAATGTGGTTTAGAGCAGGACAGCAATACTTACAGTCTCCCGTGCGGCTGTGACATTGCTTACTGGTTAAAGGAGTTGTCCGACATAAACGCAAACATTTTTGGTAAGCTAATCTGTGCTGTATTGTCATATTAAACATCCCTACATTGTTATTTTTTGTTATCTAACTTTTGTTCCTCTTGAATTATCCCTTTATTCTCTGCAGCTCTTTGTTTACATTCAGCTCCAGCAAACTGACCTCTTCCTGTGCTAAAACTCACAGTCAGAGCTGGCACCGCCTGTCCTCACTGTCCAGCCCCACCCTCTGCACACACATTCCCTGTCAGTATTCTGCTCCAGCACCTGACCTGTTATCACTCTAGCATTGGAAATAACAGCCCACACACACATGGGGCTCTGCACCACCCACACACACACACACACACACAGGGCTCTGCACCCCCCACACACACATCGGGCTCTGCACCCCCCCCACACACACATAGGGCTCTGCACCCCCCCACACACACATAGGGCTCTGCACCCCCCCCACACACATAGGGCTCTGCACCCCCACCACACACATAGGGCTCTGCACCCCCACACACACATAGGGCTCTGCACCCCCACACACACATAGGGCTCTGCACCCCCACACACACATAGGGCTCTGCACCCCCACACACACATAGGGCTCTGCACCCCACACACACACATAGGGCTCTGCACCCCACACACACACACATAGGGCTCTGCACCCCACACACACACACATAGGGCTCTGCACCCCACACACACACATAGGGCTCTGCACCCCCCCCCCCCCCACACACACAGGGCTCTGCACCCCCCACACACACACACAGGGCTCTGCACCCCCCCCACACACACACAGGGCTCTGCACCCCACACACACACATAGGGCTCTGCACCCCACACACACACATAGGGCTCTGCACCCCACACACACACATAGGGCTCTGCACCCCACACACACACATAGGGCTCTGCACCCCACACACACACATAGGGCTCTGCACCCCACACATAGGGCTCTGCACCCCACACATAGGGCTCTGCACCCCACACACACACATAGGGCTCTGCACCCCACACACACACACATAGGGCTCTGCACCCCACACACACACATAGGGCTCTGCACCCCACACACACACATGGCTCTGCACCACACACACAGGGCTCTGCACCACACACACACAGGGCTCTGCACCACACACACACAGGGCTCTGCACCACACACACACAGGGCTCTGCACCACACACACAGGTTTTCACGGATGCATCTGTGTGGCATCATTGTGACATCCGTTCTGTTCCGTATACGGTCCGCGTGTCATCCGTGTGCCTTCCGTATTTTTGCGGACCGCAAATAACGGAAGCAGCAAGAAAGATATATAGATGAGTAGATATAGAGATGGATAGATAGATATAGACAGAGATAGAGGGATGAATGAACAGATTGATAGATAGATGAGAAAGACATAATGTCCTACCCCACTGCATATTCTAAGCTGGCAACCTTTAGTGACTTTCATGTGGCACTAAAGGGTGCTTAGCCTTGTATTTAGCAAAAAAAAAAAAAAATAATTAAAAAAAACCCGACGTTCGGTCCCCCATATCTTTTGTAGCCAGCTAGGGTAAAGCATCCAGCTGCAGCCTGCAGACCACAGCTGGCAGCTTCACCTTGGTTGGTAATGCAAAACAGAGGGCACCTCACGCTGTTATTTTTCATTAAATAATTTAAAACAAGAAATATGGGGTCCCCCCCAAATTGGATCACCAGCCAAGGTAAAGCAGACAGCTGTGGTCTGGTATTCTCAGACTAGGGTGGTCTACTGTTATTAGACACTCCCCAGCCTAAAAATAGCAGGCTACAGCCACCCCAGAAGTGGTGCATCCACTATACGTGCCAATCCTGGCGCTTTGCCCCAACTCATCCCATTGCCCTGGTGCGGTGGCAAACGGAGTAATATATGGAGTTAATGGCAGATGTGTAAGGTCACCTGGCATCAAGCCCTGGGGTTAGTTTTGTCAAGCGTCTATCAGATACCCGACATCACCAACCCAGTCAGTAGTAATAATATTATTATTATTAATAAAAAAACAAAAAAAAGGACAACAAAAAAAGTTTTATTTGAAAAAACACTCCAACACATTCCCTCTTTCACCAATTTATTGAAAAGAACAACCAAATCCGAGTCCGGCGTAATCCAATAAGGCGGTCCCACAACGATTCATACCATAGTCACTATCCCAGTCAATGAAGAACAGAATGTTCCCCATTGGCTTGGATAGTGGTGCAGTGACCTGAGCTAACATCAATAGGTCAGCCCAGGTCACTGCAGGGGAGGTCGAGCGCTGCCATCAGGAGGTTAGATGAGATCATTACCTGCTGTGACGATCTCCTGCACTCCTGACGTCAGAGCTGTCACTGCCTTCTATGCCCGCTGCGTTCACAGCGAAGAATCGCGGGAGCCAGTGACGTCACTGCTAGTGACAGTCTCGGGCCGCCCGCGAGACGTGATGTGAGAACACGGCTGGCATAGAAGGCAGTGACAGCACT
Source organism: Anomaloglossus baeobatrachus (assembly GCF_048569485.1). Taxonomy (NCBI): domain Eukaryota; kingdom Metazoa; phylum Chordata; class Amphibia; order Anura; family Aromobatidae; genus Anomaloglossus; species Anomaloglossus baeobatrachus. The sequence continues at coordinate 326,138,912 of NC_134354.1, forward strand.
GACGTCAGGATTGCAGGAGATCGTCACAGCAGGTAATGATCTCCTCTAACCTCCTGACAGCAGCGCTTGGCATCCTCGCGGCTGCCCACACTGCAGTGTGAGAAGCTACTGATACTGCAGAAAGGGGGCAAAGACTGACACTGAAGTGCGGGCAGCTGCGGGGCTGGCAGGGAGCGGGACACAGACTGCACGGGCAGTGATGAGAAGCAGCGCTGCACTCCCTCTCATCAGTGCTTTCAAATGTATCGGCATCTGTGATGCCGATACATTTGAATGTGCGATCCTGAGCAGGGGGCCCAGTGCTGGTGGTGACACCGTGGCAGCCACCGCCAGGCCCCTCCCCTCAGCTCACAGGTCCCACAGCAGTGCCGAGGGAGCTTGCGGGAAGAGTACGGGTGCGGGGGAATGTGTGGGAGGTTGCATGGAAGGGGGGTGGGAACTCCACGCACTGTACCCGCCCAGTAGGGCGGCAACATGCTGTTCCCAGATTTGCATATCAACATGGTCCTGCCCATGTTGACATAAAATGATCGGAAGCAGCAAAATCACAGCAGGAGCGGTCACATGACCACTCAGCCTGGGGAGAGGGGCTGACAGCAGGGCAGGTAAGTGGTCACTATCTACTTACCTGCCCCAATGTAGCCCAATAGGGAAATAATAAAAAAAAAAGTCAAAATAAGCCGGATAACCCCTTTAACTCATGCATATTCATTGCTTCCCTCGCCCACACTCTGTAACTGCGTCTATGACTGCTTGCAGTCAGACTGCTGGGGTACTAGCGTCTGATTGGTTGTAAAGTGTTTATAGTAAAAAAAAATAAATAAAAAAAATGGTGGGAGGGGGAAAAAAAACCCAAAACAACCCCCCCCACTAAAACAAAATGGAGTAGGGCCTCCCATATATTGAGACCCAGCGCCGATAAAACAGACAGCTACAATGCTGCAGCCCCCAGTGAGTTATCTTGACTGTATCAAATTAAGATGGAATAAATAAAAGTAAACTGCGTGTGGCCCCCACGCCACCAATTTTGATTGCCAGCCAACATAAAGCAGCCAGCTGGGTGCTGGTAATCCCAGGCTGAGGAGGCCCATGTTTATTGACCCCATCTCCAGCCTAAAAAATATCAGCCTGCAGCCGCCCCAAAATTGTTGTATCTATTAGATGCTCATTCCGGCGCTTTACCTGGCCCATCCCAATTGTCGTGGAGCAGTAGCAATCGGTGTAATATAAGGAGTTAATGACTGCTGTGTATTAAGAAAAAAAACAAACCATCAAAGCTGTCATAGACCCCTAACCATTACTAACCTTGGATTTGATCAGCACCCCCCATTATTAACCAGTAAGTCAAAATAAATTAACACAAAACAAAGAATTTAACAAACCACACCCTCTTTCCAATTTATTTACAGGCCTCTGCTATATCCTGAGGTCATTAGAAAAAAAAATCACTGCGGCCTCAGGGTCACACTGACGAAGCTGCACCTGTAACGTCAAGTGAACTGACCTCTGGTGAACTCCATAACCTCACCTCAGGTGAAGTCATTGAACTCAATGCTAAATTATGCAAGGTGTGCACATTGAGTATTTGGTTGCAGACCTTTCTGCCCTGAATCTGAATCTCCTGTCATAAAAATGCACCACTAACAAAGTGGTCTTGACTTATTGTCAGGAGATGCAGATTTGTTGCAAATATTTTTGCACCAAATCTGCATCTCCCGTCAGAAAACGCACAGGAAAGGAGTCAAAACTGCATAGCTTTTCTTGTCAGGAGATGCAGATTTGGTGCAAAAATGTCTGCAACCAAATACTCAACGTGTGCACATAGCCAAATCTGTGATTGACTTCAAAGACTTCACCTGAGGTCAGGTCACTGAGTTCAATGAGTTCACCAGAGGTCAGTGCTGGGGTACTGTGGGAAGTATGACTGCGGTAAGTATGACTGTCCAGCTCTTATCCCCATATTTCTTCCTTTTGCAGCCCCCTAGCCCTTACTAACATTTTACAGCACACAAAGTCAAGTCCCCATAGACTTATATAGGGTTCAGCAACTGAGCTCAAGTCTGGTCCCGAATCGGACTTCCTTTTTTTTTGTTTTCTTTTACAGAGGTGATTTACTACACAGCATAGTGGCCACATATCAATGTAAAGCTTATAAAGAAGGCTTTTCTCAAATACCTTGTGTAGTCAATTGTGCCTCTGAGTGGCACTATTGCGGTCCGCTCATCCTCCTCACGTGAGCCCCAGGCTCCGCGACATCTGAGATCCGGTGATGTCACGTCAACAGTTAACCCAGTCATCACTTTGGCGGGCCCCAGTATCCCTGAGTGACTGGGCTGTGTTTTCCCAGTCGTCACAGCCCAAAATCGCACCTCCTTGCGGTGCTCTGCAGAGATGCTGGGCTGGGAAATGTCGCCCACAGCCCAGTCACTCAGGGAAACTAGGGCCCACCTCTGTAATATCAAATCAACTGGAGGTTGACATGACCTCAGCGGATCTCAGAGGTCATGGAGCCTGGGGGTCACGTGATGAGGATGAGCAGACCCTAATAGCAGTGCTCAGAAGCACAATTGACTACACAAGGTATTTGAGAAAAGCCTTCTTTATGAGCTTTACATTGATAAGTGGCCACTATGCCGTGTAGTGGACCACCCCATTAAATTACGTCCGGACCCGCCGAACACAAACATCTGCGGGTTCGCCCATCTCCAAACTCTATCCTAATCAAGAGATCAGATTGTTGCAGGTTAATCCCAAACACAGTAAAAGGGGAGAACAAGAAAAAAATAAAAGAAGAGACTTAAAAATATGAAAAAGCTCATATCACCTAGCCCTCGATTAAAGAGTAATATAAATGAATAGGTTTTTATTTAAAATGCAAGTTTTAATGAAAGTATCAAGGCACAATATCAATATATATATACACACACATATAATATATATACATATATACACACATACATATACACACACATATATATACACACACACACACACACACACACACACACACACACATGTATATATATATATATATCGCTATATCTCTATCTATATATACACAATGTAGCGGGGTGGGGGTCCCCCAGGACGACAAAGAGGCAGTGACCTGAAAAAGTCCGATCCAAACAGATTTTTTTGTCATCACTGAACAGGTAAATGTCCTGCGGGACACAGCCGGGTTACTCACAGTCCATACGGTTCCCCGTCACACAGGCACTGCTTGCCGTAGGAGACGGTCTTACTATACCCCGTTTTGCTATTCCCGGGGGTACACAGACCTGTTATAGTTCCACACAGGCCTGAACTCTCCTCAGCTTCTTGCTCTGCAGCTTACAAAACAACTCTGCCACACCCAGGCCTTTACAAAGACCTTTGAAATGAGAACTGTGGCCATGAGCCACCTGCATAATCCGGCCTGGAGGTTAGTGGACTGACCACTATGTAGGGCTCTAATATGTTTCTGTACGCATTTTGGGAGATACATACCGTCCGTCACATATGAATGGCCCCACTATCTCACATACACACCCCCCCCCCCCTCCGTTCAAACCCGAGAGGATGAACAGACGCCCCCAAATCGGCATTGCCCTGGGACGAACCGGCCCGATGTTCCACCGTAAAACTGAAATTCTGAAGGGACAGGAACCAGCTGGTGACCCGGGAATTCCATTCCTTCGCATTTCTCATCCAGACGAGGGGCGCGTGGTCCGTCACCAACCGAAACTGTCGCCCGAGCAAATAATAGCGTAGGGACTCCAAGGCCCATTTAATAGCCAAGCATTACTTCTCCACTACGCTATAATTCTTCTCCGCCGGGGTAAGTTTCCGGCTCAAGTAGGGAACCGGATGCTCAGTTTCGTTCACCTCTTGCGAGAGTACGGCACCCAGACCCACCTCGGAGGCATCGGTTTACACAAGGAAGGGGTTACCGAAATCGGGGCTAATGAGGACCAGTTGACCACACAAGGCAGTCTTCATGGACTGAAAAGCTTCCTCAGCCTGAGGGGTCCAGCGTACCATAGCCGCCTTCTTACCCTTCCAACAGATCAGTCAAAGCCGCTGTTCTCCCGGCAAAGTCCGGTATAAACCGCCGGTAATACCCGACAATGCCGAGGAACGCTCTCACCTGTTTAGTGGACACTGGTCTGGGCCACTTTTGGATGGCCACTATTTTAATTTACTTGAGGTTTGATCACCCCACGGCCAATCACATACCCCAAATAGCGGGCTTCCTCCTGACAGATTGCACATTTTTTTGGGTTTGCGGTCAATCCTGCCGCCCGCAGGGAGTTAACGACGGCCTGGACCTGGGACAAGTGGGTCTGCCAATCGGTACTGAAGATGATGATGTCATCTAGATAGGCGGATGCGTACTTCTGATGGTGTTCCAACACTATGTCCATCAGTCTTTGGAAAGTAGCCGGGGCTCCATGTAAACCAAAAGGCAAGACAACATAGTGGTAGAGCCCCTCTGGTGTAATAAAGGCCGTTTTTTCCTTGGCAGACTGTCGGCGGCACCTGCCAATAGCCTTTGGTAAGGTCAAGCGTCGTGAAATATTGAGCCTTTCCCAACCGTTCAATAAGTTCGTCCACCCGGGGCATAGGATAAAGGTCGAACTTGGAAACCTCATTCAATCTCCTGAAATCATTGCAGAAAAGTAGCGACCCGTCGGGTTTTGGAATCAGCACAATGGGACTAGCCCAGTCACTCTGATTCCTCGATCACCCCTAGGGTAAGCATCTGTTTCACCTCTGCTGCAATGGCTTGTCTCCGGGCCTCGGGCACCCGGTACGGTTTCATACGCATCTTTACCCGAGGCTCGGTGACAATGTCATGTTGGATAACCGAAGTTTGGCCGGGTAACTCGGAAAACACATCAGAGTTCTGCTGTACTAACTTCCGAACTTCACGACGCTGCGGTTTAATGAGCGTGTCGCCTAGGTGTACCCCCCTTCGATCCCCAGGATGGGCGGCACTACAGGATCCCCACAGGGCCCCACCAGTGTTACTCCCATAACCATACAGTCACGGTCTTTCCAGGCTTTAAGCAAGTTAACATCATACAATTGTTCCGGCTTCCTCCTCCCCGGCTGGTATATTCGGCAGTTCACCTCCCCCACCTTTTCCCGAACATCATACGGCCCCTGCCATTTGGCCAACAGTTTACTCTCGGCAGTGGGCACCAAGACTAAGACCCGATCCCCTACATTAAAAGATCTGATGGTGGCTCGTGTGTTATAAGTGCGCCTTTGTGACCCTTGTGCCCTTGTTAAATGTTCTTTTACAATAGGCAAAACTGCTGTGATGCGGTCCTGCATTAGAGCCACATGTTCAATCATACTTTTATATGGGGTGGGCTCCTGTTCCCATGTTTCCTTGGCTACGTCCAGCAAGCCCCTAGGGTGTCTGCCATAAAGCAACTCAAATGGTGAAAAACCAGTGGATGCCTGCGGCACCTCTCGGAGCGCAAACATAAGATAGGGCAACAGCATGTCCCAGTCCCTCCCGTCCTTGGCAACCATTTTTTTATGCATGGACTTAAGGGTTTTGTTGCACCGCTCGACCAGCCCATCGGTTTGCAGATGATACACCGATGTGCGCAGGTGCTTTATTTTCAACAGTTTACATAATTCTTTTGTCACCTTGGACATAAACGGGGTCCCCTGGTCAGTAAGGATCTGTTTTGGTAGGCCAAGACGACAAAACATGGCAAATAATTCCCGAGCAATAAGCTTAGCGGAGGTATGGCGCAGCGGAATGGCCTCTGGATAGCGTGTGGCGTAATCCACAACCACCAAAATGTGTTGGTGACCGCGTGCGGATTTTACCAGGGGCCCTACCAGATTCATTGCAATCCGTTCAAAAGGTTCCTCTATAATTGGAAGAGGCACCAATGGACTCCGGAAACTCGCAATGGGCGAGGTCAGCTGGCAGTCCGGCCAAGATTCACAGAATTTCCGTACATCTGCGTACACTCCCGGCCAAAAGAACCTCTGTAAAATACGCTCTTGTGTCTTGGTAACCCCTAAGTGCCCCCCCAGGGGGTGTGTGTGAGCCATGTTAAGCACTGCCTGACGATGGGATTGTGGCATGACCAGTTGTTCTATCTCTTCCCTGATTTTGTCTATTCGGTAGAGTAAATCATTAAAAACCGCCATGCGGGGAAAGACAACTTCTGCCCCTGTTTGTTGGGCCACCCCATTCACCTCTTTTACATTCCCCCACGCCTGGGAGAGGGTAGGATCCCTTAGCTGTGCCGTCCCGAAGACCTCCCGGGACGTTTCCAGCTCCGGGGTCGCTATGGTCTCTTCACTTTCTCCTGCCAACACCTCTAGGGGACCCGTCAGGTTCTCCCCCTGTCCCAAGGTCGGCGATCCCTACAGCAGGTATCCCCGACTCGGGATCATCGGGTTCTGCACCCAGACCCATTTTTGCCTGTGAAAAAGTACCATTTCTCTCCCACAGGTACCAAAACAACGGAAAATCCCTTCCCATCACTACCGCGTATGGTAGAGTTTTCACCACTCCTACCACATGCGTCACGTCTCCGCACAGAGTGGAGAGGCATACCTCTGCTGTTGGATATTTGCGGAGCTCACCATGTATACACACAATCCCAACCTCCCTCTCCGTGGACTCCGACCCAGAGATCAGCGACCCATGAACGAGGGTCACTATACTGCCCGAGTCCAAAAGGGCCTCTGCCCGATGTCCATTTACATACACATGACAGAGAGGAGGGTCAAGAATAGGGCGTGCAGCATACACCGTATTAGCATACATAGACATTCTGCGTGTGTACCCACAATCCATGGACTCCGTAATCAAAGGGCAATACGACGATACGGCGATATGGCCTGGCCCTTGACATCTCCAGCACTTCATAGCGGTGGCCCCACCAGTTTTTGTTACCATTCTTGGGGGGACTAGTCTTTTGCCACTCTCAGTGCGGGTTGCCCCCTCGGTATGGGCTTGGTTTTTGTTGTTCACCAGCGACGTACGTGTCTCTCGGCCAGGGTCCTGTGGCCGCCGAGCCTGACGCAGTGGGGCAGAGTCTCGTATAAAGTCCTGTGTGGCGGTATATCGCTCAACTAGACTCACCACCTGATCCAGGTTACCCGGGTCTCCTTGCCCCACCCAACGTTGTATAGCGACTGGCAGAGTCCGCACCAACCGGTCAACCACCACCCTTTCCACCATCTGGGCTGGAGACAACACCTCCGGCTGTAACCACTTTTTAACCAATTGTAGTAAGTCATATGCCTGAGACCTGGCTGGACAGGTCTCCACATAGGCCCATGAAAACACTCGCTGAGCCCTCACGTAGGTATTGACCCCCAGATGTGCAAGGATCTCACCTTTCAATTTCTTGTAGTCCAGGGCATCCTCCCGGCTGAGGTCAAAGTAGGCTTTCTGGGCGTCCCCTATCAGGAACGGAGCCACCACTTCCGCCCACTGGTCTGCCGGCAGTTTTTCCTGCTCCGCTGTGCGCTCAAAAACCGTAAGGAAAACCTCCACGTCATCCTCCGGGCTTAGTTTCCGCAGGGCAGAGCGAACCCTGTCCCGGGGTACCCGTAGGTCTGAAGCAGTTGCTGGCGGTGTCTAACGCAGGGCCGCAATCTGCTGCCGTAGCAATGCATTCGCCTCTTGTTGTTGTCGCTGGGTCTCCTGATGCTGCCGCTGGGATTCCTGATGCTGCCGCTGGGATTCCTGGTGCTGCTGCTGGAACAGACCCAATTGCTCCTGTTGCTTCTGCTGAGTTAGCACCAACTGCCGCAAAAGCTCCTCCATGTGGTCAGCGGGTTTATACTGTAGCGTAGCAGGCTTGAGTATTGACATGCAGCGGTGGGGTATGCCTTAATTCTCCTTGCCCGCATTCTCCACCATAATGTAGCGGGGTGGGGGTCATACATACACATACATATATATACATATACACATATATATACATACATATACATACATACACACATATATATATATATATATATATATATACATACACACACATACATATACATATATATATATATATATATATATATGTATATGTATGTGTGTGTGTGTGTATATATATATATATATATATATATATATATATATATATATATATATATATATATATATATATATATATATATATATATATATATATATATATACACATACATATACACACACACACATACATATACATATATATATATATATGTATTATACATGCATATATATATATATATATATATATATATATATATATATATATATATATATATATATATATATATACACACACATACATATACATACATATACATACATATACATACATATATATACACATACATACATACATACATATACACACACATATAGGAGCGCCATTTGAATTTTTGAGTGCAAAATTTGCTGCACTCATTAGCGGACGCCAGGTCGGGTTTGAAGACTCCCTGAGGTGCCTAAACAATAGAGCTCCCCCATAAGTGACCCCATTTTGGAAACTAGAGCCCTCAAATATTTTTTCTAGATGTTTGATGTGCACTTTGAACCCCTGGGGGCTTCACAGAAGTTTATAACGTTGAGCCGTGAAAAGAAAATTTTTTTTTTTTTTACCACAAAATTGTTGCTTCAACCAGGTAGCTTTTTTTATCACAAGGGTATCAGGAAAAAATGCACCATAAAATGTATTGTGCATTTTCTCCTGAGTACGCAGATACCTCATATGTGGTGGAAATCAAATGTTTGGGCACACAGCAGGACTCGGAAGAAAAGGAGCGCCATTTCACAGCAAAATTGGTTGGAATTATTAGCGGACGCCATGTTGCGTTTGGAGACCCCCCTGAAGTGCCTAAACAATGGAGCTCCCCCACAATTGACCCCATTTTGGAAACTAGACCCCTCATAGAATTTATCTAGCTGTTTAGTGAGCACTTTGAACCCCTGGAGGCTTCACAAATGTTTGTAATGTTCAGCCGTGAAAATATTTTATTCTTTTTTTTACCACAAAATTGTTTTTTCAAACAGGTAGCTTTTTTTTCACAAGGGTATCAGGAAAAAATGCACCATAAAATGTATTGTGCAATTTCTCCTGCGGGGCTGAGAAGAGAAGGTGCGCCATTTCACAGTAAATATGATTGGAATTATTAGCAGACGCCATGTTGCATTTGGAGACCCCCTGAGGTGCCTAAATAATGGAGCTCCCCCACATGTGATCCCATTTTGGAAACTAGACCCCCCCATACAAAAAAATTAGTTTGGCGAAATAAAAAATACAGACATCAGTAAAAAAAAAATAAATATGAGCGCCTGCCACTAAGACCAGTGCCAAACGTGAGAGCAATGCATGAGTCTCGCATAGCATCATCCACTCCAGTCTGGAAGCGAGCAACTGCGCTGGATAATGCGATGCGAGAGGGCGGGGCGGCAGATGAGAAAGGGCGCAGCGGATGGAAGATTGGAAAGGGCGCAGCGGATGGAGGAGCGGCAGAGGATGGGGGGAGGGAGGTGAGATGGGGATACCTACCTTACAGGATGGATCTAGGCAGCAGGAGCACAGCAGACAGAAGAGGCAGCAGATGAAGGAGGAGTGTGAGAGCAGGCAGCAGATCGGGAAGGGGGGCAGAGTCTGATGGGGGAGAGAAAGATGGCACATGGAGGAGGGGGGGCCCCGGGGGGAGGGGGCCCCCCCAGAACATAGAGGGTGGGGGGTGGCTTGCAGCACATGTGGGGGGAGGGTGGCTTGCAGCACATGGAGGGGGAGGGTGGCTTGCAGCACATGGAGGGGGAGGGTGGCTTGCAGCGGCGATGGAGAAGGGGCAGCCGATGAAGGAGGCGGCGGCCGATCGGGAACAGTGGGGGCCGATTCGGGGACAGCAGCGGCTGAAAAAGGTGGGTGCGACGGCAGCGGGGACAGTGGCGAGCGTAGCGGCGGGGACAGTGGCGAGCGTGGTAGCGGGGACAGTGGCGAGCGTGGCGATCGGGAGCAGCGGCGTGGCGATCGGAGACAGCGGTGGGGCTGGCGCTGGCGGGCGGGGCGATCGGAGACAGCGGCGGGGCTGGCGGGCGGGGCAATCGGAGACACAGCGGCGGGGCTGGCGGGGTGATCGGAGACCGCAGCGTGGCGGGCGGGGCGATCGGAGACAGCGGCGGGGCTGGCAGGGCGATCGGGGACAGGGGCGGGCGGCGGGGGCAGCAACTTACCGATGGGCACCCGCAGAGACTGCTCTCCTCGGCTTTCAGGGACGGACACAGGTCACCGGCACCAGATCCATGGTGATTGGAGAGATCGGTCACAAGACCGGTCTTTCCAATCAGAGCTGGGGGCGGGTGAAGCACCGATCACCCAGCTCCAGCCAATGGCCAGTGCTACAGCAGCACTGATCAGGGCTAGATTTCAATGTTCCAGCCATTTTTTTAATGGCTGGAACATTACAGTGACTGTAATTGGCCGAGCGGCGTTCGTCAGCCAATCACAGCCTCTGTAGGTACGGGGCGGAGGCACCACCCCTCCTGAGGTCAGGGAGAGGTCCCCTCCTTCCCGAATCTACTGTTTAATTAAACAAATTTCACTCCCCGGGGCTCTGGGACCCCGATTTCGCCATGACGTACTGGGTACGTCATGGGTCGTTTAGCACCATGTCACCATGACGTACCCAGTACGTCAAAGGTCGTTAAGGGGTTAAAGTTCATTTTCTTAGCCAATATTGGCTTTGCAAGTAATTGCTGTTAAGCTGATCACTCTTTATGACTTTCTGGAGTATATGCAAATTGCCATTAGAAAAACTTAAGCAGTAGGCTTTGTAAAAATTAATTTAAATTAAATTAGCAATTTTTAACTTTTGAATTTTTATACCGTTAAACCAGAGATTTCTGTGACACAAAATAGTTAATAAATAACATTTTCCACATGTCTACTTTACATAAGCACAATTTTGGAAACAATTTTTTTTTGTTAGGAAGTTAGAAGAGTTCAAAGTTTATCAGCGATTTCTCATTTTTACATAAAAATTTACAAAACCATTTTTTTAGGGACCACATCATATTTGAAGTGACTTTGATAGGCCTAGATGACAGAAAATACCCAAAAGTGACACCATTCTAAAAACTGCACCCTCGAAAGTACTCAAAACCACATTCAAGAAGTTTATTAACCCTTCAGGTGCTTCACATGAACAAAAGCAATGTGGAATGAAAAAAAGCAAAAATTAAATTTTACCTAAAAATGTTGCTCTAACCCAAATTTATTCACTTTTAGAAGAAATAACAAAATGGACCGCAAAACTTGTTCCTCACTTTCTTATGAACGCACCGATACCCCACATGTGGTCAGAAACCTCTGTTTAGACAAATGGGAAGGCTCGGAACAGAAGGAGCAATATTTGAATTTTGGAAAGCAAATTTAGCTGAAATAGATTGCGGGCACCATGTTGCATTTAGAGGTCCGCTAAGGTACCTAAACAGAAGAAACCCCTCACAAGTGACTCCATTTTGGAAACTAGACCCCTCATGCTTCTATCTAGGGGTACAGTGAGCATTTTGGATCCACAGGTACTTTACAGATTTTGTTAACGTTACATTGTCATATTGAAAATTTTAATAATTTTCTCAGAAAATTGATGCTAAAGCAACATTTTTCACTTTTTCAAGAGGTAAATCCAAAAATTTGACCTCAAGGTTTGTTACCCACTTTTTTATGAGCGCGGTGATACCGCACATGTGGTCTGAAACCTTTGTTTGGACAAATGGGAGGGCTTGGAACGGAAGGAACAATATTTGAATTTTGGAAAGGAAATTTGACTGAAAAAGATTGCGGGCACCATGTCGCATTTGGAGGTCCCCTAAGGGACCTAAACAGCAGAAACCCCGCACAAGTGACCCCATTTTGGAAACTAGGCCCCTCAAGGAATTTATCTATTTGTTTGGTGAGTATCCTGAACCCCCAGGTGCTTCACAGAATTTTATAACGTTGAGCCATTAAAATAAAAAAATAAAATTTTACCACAAAATTGTTATTTCAACCAGGTAGCTTTTTTTTCACAAGGGTAATAGGAAAAAAATCACCATGAAATTTATTGTGCAATTTCTCCTGAGTTTGGCGATACCTTATATGTAGTGGAAATCAACTGTTTGGGCGCATGACAGGGCTCGGAAGGGAAGGAGTGCCATTAGACTGCAAAATTGGCTGGAATCAATAGCGGACGCCATGTTGCATTTGGAGAGCCCCTGAGGTGCCTATACAGTGAAGCTCCCCAACATGTGGCCCCATTTTGGAAGATAGACCCCTGAAGGAATTTATCTAGATGTTTGGTGAGTATCCTGAACCCTCAGGTGCTTCACAGACGTTTATAATGTTGAGCTGTGAAAATAATAAAATACATTTTTACCACAAAATTAATACTACCGTGGACCCAACAGGTTGTTATCCAATGTCTTATGAGCACAGGGATACCCCACATGTGGCCAAAAACCTCTGTTTGGATAAATGGGAGGGCTTGGAATGGAAGGAGCACCATTTGAATTCTGGAAAAGTTTAAATAAATTGCGGGCACCATGTCACGTTTGCAGGGCCCCTTGGGTACCTATACAGCAGAAACCCTCCACAAGTGACCCCATTTTGGAAACTGGATTTTATTCAGGAGTATAGTAAGCATTTTGAATCCACAGGTACTTCACAAAAATGTTGCTGTAGCAGCAAATTTCTCACTTTTAGGCTGTGTGGCCATGATCCAGCGACACGTCGTCTAGTACAGCCTTCCTGCAGAGATGTGAGTGTTGTCCACGGGAGAACGCAGCTGCGGATGCCCACGATTTGGGTTCAGGCTGCTGTGGAGCTCAATGCTACCTGCAGAGAACACTCTTGTCTCTGCAGCATAAATTGACATGCTAAGGCTCGGGAAGCTGCACCACAGGTCAGTGTATGCTGCGGAGAAGAGAAGCACAGTGGGCACGGGATTTCTAAAAATCCTTCCACTGTGCTTCTACTGCACAACGCAGCATTATGGATGCAGGGAAAACACTCTGCGCCCAAAATGCCGCAAACCCCGATTGTGGGCGCACAGCCTAAAATGCTACAATGGATGAATGGATAGATATCAAACAAATATAACGTCCCACCCCCTGCATATTCTAAGCTGGCGCCCTTTAGTGCCTTTCATGTGACACTAAAGGGTGCCTAGCCTTGTATTTAGCCCCCCCCCCCCCCAAAAAATTAATAATTAAAAATAAAAGACATGGGGTCCCCCCTATTTTTGATAGCCAGCTAGGGTAAAGCAGACAGCTGTAGCCTGCAAACCACAGCTGACCGCTTCACCTTGGCCGGTGATCAATTTGGAGGGCTCCCCAGGCATTGTTTTTAAAAAAAAACAAAAAACATACAAACGTGGGGTCCCCCCAAATTAGATCACCAGCCAAGGTGAAGCGGACAGCTGGGGTCTGGTATTCTCAGGGTGGGAAGAGCCATGGTTATTGGACTCTTCCCAGCCTAAAAATAGCAGGCCGCAGCCGCCCCAGAAGTGGCGCATCCATTAGATGCACCAATTCTGGTGCTTCGCCCCAGCTCATCTCGCGCCCTTGTACGGTGGCAAACGGGATAATATACGGGGTTGATACCAGCTGTAATGTCACTTGGCATCAAGCCCTGGGGTTAGTGATTTCACGGCATCTAAACAGATACCCGACATCACTAACCCAGTCAGTAATAGAAAAAAATAAAAACAAAAAAATTTATTTGAAAAAACACTCCCCAAAACATTCCCTCTTTCACCAATTTATTGAAGAAAAAGACCGTCACTCTTCTTTATGAATGTAGATTCTTTTTATTGTACAATTCCATGTACAGGCATCAAATATTATAACGCGTTTCGGCGAAAGCCTTTCTCAAACAAAAGATGATTACTGCATCACAATTCCCACTCTAAATAATAAAGGTTCATGGATCTTGTAGGAGTAAACACCCTACTCATTTGCATAATCAATTAACAACTCAAATCCCAAGATCCAATTCAAGTTAAAAAAAAAAAAAAAAACCCATCAAGAAAAAAGAGATACTTTTATACATGCAGAGCATATGAGGGAAAAAGGGGGAAACATCAATAATAATTGTGAACCATCAAAAATAAACTCTTGTTCATATAAATTATTGCAAAAAAATTTTGCAAAAAAAGTTTTTTTGCCATTTTTTTACTATAATAATTTTTTATAATTTTTATTCTTAAGGATTCACATAGCATCATGAAATTTAAACTAGAGAAACATAGGTTATATTACAGCGACCAAACAAATAAGCTTCCAAAAGCATTTGTTTACAAAATTACATGATGGGGTTACATTTATATCACAGAAAAATACACAGAGAATTTAATCAGCGAGTCATTCATTACAAGAAACCACTAATATCATAGTCTCTATTCAGACCAAGGGGCTGCAGAGATTGCAGCTGAATATCCAATAGGTCTCTCTCCTCTTTAACATTGTGGTGCGTTCCCCCCCCTCGTCTGGGCAGCTGGACGAAACGTAGTTGGGAGACATTATGCCTAAATTCAGCAAAATGCTGGGATACAGGTAAGGTTAGATTTTTTTGCCTTATTGTATACTTGTGATTAGATAGTCTCTCTTTTAATTTTTGAGTGGTTTCACCTACATAAATTAAACCACAAGGGCATTTCAACATATACACCACAAAACTACTATCACAAGTATAATATCCATTTATTCTAAATGATTCCCCTGTACGAGGATGCTGAAATGTGGATCCCTTAATCACACCTGAGCAGTGGACAGAGTTCAGACACGGTAATGTGCCTGTCACAGGTTTAGAAAGAAATCTCTGAACTAGTTTACTTTCACTGCCCAGGTCCGCTCTCTCTACTTTATCCCTAATATTCAGGGACCTACGATGAGACATAAGGGGAGGTCTGTGAAAATCTTTAATATTAGGGTTGGAGTTAGATAAAACATTCCAATGTTTCCTCAAGACTTTATGGATGAATACAGACCATGGATGATATGTGTTTGAAAAAACTAGCCTCTGCTCTTTATCCCTCTGTGTGGATTGTCTGTCTTTCTGCTCATTCAGTAACCTTGAGGGGTAACCCCTCTGTGAAAACTTTCTGGACATTTCATCTACTCTTTGCTCAAGCACCTTTGGATCAGTGACTATTCTCCGCACTCTTTGATATTGTGAGTGTGGCAATGATTTTTTCAGATGAAGGGGATGATTACTAGAAAAAAGCAGGAGATTATTTTTATCAGTTGGCTTTCTATACAAGTCAGTGTATAGATTATGGTCGTCACCCTTAATGACAATTGTATCAAAAAAATTAATTCTGTCCAAATGACAGTTCATTGTAAACTTCAGTTCAGACCAGATAGAGTTAATCTCATTAATAAAAATCTCCAGGGCTCGAATGTCACACCTCCAAATACAAAAAATATCATCCAGGAATCTGCGCCAAAAAACACAGTTCGCTTGAAAAAAAAACACTTGAATAAATAAATTCCTTTTCAAACCACGCCATATAAGCATTGGCGTAAGGAGGTGCGACATTCGAACCCATCGCTGAGCCACAGCGCTGTTTATAGAAGGTGTCCTGAAATAAAAAATAATTCTCATTCCAAGTTAAAGCAAGTAGCTCAAGAAAAAACTTTTTTTGAATATCCGAGTAATCAGTCCCATTCAATAGCCACTCAACAGCTTATTCCTTTTGAATGAACAATAGAGGTGTAGAGACTACACACATCTAATGTTACCAATAAGTCACCGGATTCAACAGATACATTTTTAATCTCCTGAAGAAAGTGTGAAGTGTCCAGTAAATATGATGGAGCTGATTTGGTTAGTGGGGTCAATATTTTTTCTAACACAATAGTGGGGGCTGCTAAAATAGAATCAGTGAGGGCGACTATTGGCCTCCCAGGTGGACATTGCAGTGATTTGTGCACTTTAGGTAATGTATAAAGGATAGGTGTAATCGGATGTTTTTTATGTAGGAAGTTGGCCATTTTTTCATCTATTATTTTTAATTCTAAATACCTATTAATAATATTAAGCAGTTTTTTTGAAATATCAAAAACCGGATCACCATTTAATTTCTCATATACGGCTGTATTGGAGAGTTGGAATTTAATTTCCTGAACATAATCCTTCTTATCCATAATTACGAAACTACCCCCTTTGTCTGCAGGTTTTATTATAAGGGAGGGATCATCCATAAGGGATTTTAACGCATTTCTTTCCTCCTGACTCATATTGTTATGAAAATGAATTTGTCTAGCTTTAAAAGTTTTAGTCAATGATTGTATATTCCTCTCCACTAAATTGACATACGTCTCAGCAGGATGGTGCGTTTTAGGTGGATTCATATTACTCTTAATCCTTAATCCCAAATCATTCAAACATAAAACATTATCACCATTACCTGGGGTGGTAACAGTTTCAGATTTTTCAGTCCCTGCAAAATGCACACGCAGTCTCAACAGACGAAAAATTTTTTTTAAATCAATGTCCAAACCGAAGAAGTCAAAGTCCGTAGTGGGGCAAAATGATAATCCTTTGGAAAGTACTTGTAGCTGAATAGGTGTCAGATTTTTAGATGAGATGTTGAGGACTAGTGATTCTCTCGAGTCTGGGACCTTGTCCGTATTGGATCCATGGCTCCGCCGATGACGGCGTCCTCCTCGCCTAATAGCTCTACTCTGGTTCTTCGCTTCCTTCCTAAAAAAGAACCCTTTGAGGAAGCATTGGAATCGCTGCCAGATCCGGAGGACGGAGGTCCCGTACGACGGAAATCCCGATTGAAGAAGGGTTTGGCAGTCCCAGAGGAATCTTGCCATCTATAAACTCGATTATTTAAATAATCCTCAGTGTCTCTTATAAATTTAACACGTTTCTTCTGTTCAATATCTTTTTTCAGTTCTT